>NW_024070185.1:108682262-108712998 GCF_014754425.2 Oryx dammah
CTCCAGACCCTTAGGTGTCTGCACGCATGATCCCCACTGAATACCAGGAAACGGGCTCCTTCTGTAGAAAACAAGGCTCCAGACCCTCTGTTCTTCTCCTGGATCGCCTCCCATGAAGGGAGACGTACTGTGCCTGTCCCTTTATTTGAAAGGAGGTTTGTAACAAAGCATCCCAGGGCTTCCTTGCCTGTCCAGCGATTGAGACTCTGCACTTCCAGTGCAGCGGCACAGCGCTAAGATCCCGCGCGCCTCGTGGAGCAGCCCAAAGTGTAAAAGTGGAGAAGGGGCGTGAACAGACGTTTAAATGAGCAGGGGAGTAAGTAACTGGCGTCTTGGTAGTCTGCTCCGTGTTCCACGCGCCTCACAGGATTGGTGCTCTCGGGTCTCAAAGACTCAAAAGAGGAAATGGTGGCTGCCTGTCACACTGGAATCAGGTCCTTCAGGAACAAACTACATCAAAGGGCAGCCTTCTCTGAACCTTTTTCTGGGCCGCCGGTGTGGGTCAGGGGAGAGTTAGACAACTGGCTGGTGAAGAAAGTGGCTGAGTGGGCATCATGTCCTTGTGCAGTCTGCCCTCCGCCAGCCCAGGGCCTCGGGCTAAACTACCTGAAACGCTGTTTCAGAACGACAGCTCTCCGAACGGGAGCAACAGTTGTTGCAAAAGTCAGCTGAGCTGCTGGCTCTTCAGAAGGAGGCGGACTCTATGAGGGCAGACTTCAGCCTCTTGCGAAACCAGTTCTTGACAGAGAGGAAGAAAGCTGAGAAGCAGGTAGCCAGCCTCAAGGAAGCGCTCAAGACCCAGCGCAGCCAGCTGGAGAAGACCCTTCTCGTGAGTGCCCACTGCCCCGCCCCGGCAGCTTGTGTGCTGACGCCTTTCCATTGTTAACTAGCATACGGCTTCCATGTAGAGAAAAGACCGGGCAGCCCAGTCCCTAACCCAACTGTTGCTTTGGGTACCTCTGTGCATAGTTTGTGCCTGAAGCTAATGGTAGATTTTGCCTGCATCTGGGCTCAGCCCTGGCGGAGTCAGCTGGCTGGCTGGCTTGAACGCTGATCACAGGCTCAGACAGCACCCTTGGCGAGCCAGCCTCTGCACACCTCTCCAGCGAGGGTACAGGGGTTTGGGGGTGGGAAAGCTTCTGAAGACCCTCTTCCCCAGCTGCAGTCTGTGCTCACAGGCTTTCTCACCGTGCCCTTTCTGGTCAGCATCGGCTTTAATCATTATCCTAAAACTAGGAGGCTCAGTCTGTCATGCTCTCATCCCTGAGACAAATTGTGGGTGATGGTACTCAGATGAGTTGAAAACAGCTTCTGATGCCTCGAGGCTGACGGGCAGTGATGGGGGCTGTCCCAGAAAAGGGTTTCCTAACCCTCTGGAGGAGTTCATGTCACCCTGCAGTGTGAATGTGGCTTTGCATCCGGATGTATTTCCCAGAGGGCAACACCGCTCACAGCCAGTGTCGTGCAACAGGACTGTGAAGAGAGCAGGCAGATGTCTAGGTTTTAATCCTCCCAGGAACCCTGCGATGGTGGCTGTTGTTCACGTCTCCCAGAGAGGGGAGGGTAACGTGATCTCAGTGGTGACACGGCACACCTAGGGTTCAGGCTTTCTGCTCCCAGCTCTACCACCGCTGCTGCAGAAGGCCGGTCAATCATCCCTTTTATAGCTGGAGGCCAGACAGGAAACGAAGTCTCAGAGCTAGTGAGTGTGCCAGGCAGCAGCGCGCACCTCCTGGGTTGCTCTCCTCCTCCCGTGCTAGGAGCAGAAGCAGGAGAACAGCTCCATGCAGAAGGAGATGGCAACCATCGAGCAGGTGGCACAGGACAACCACGAGCGGGCCCGGCGCCTGATGCGGGAGCTCAGCCAGATGCAGCAGGAGTACGCAGAGCTCAAGGAGCAGGTGAGCCAGCAGCCCCGGGCGCAGGGCTGGTCTCAGCGGTGCTTGTGCAGGGGGCACGGCTCTGTGGAGACTGGCAGACTGGCTATCAGATTGTTCTTCTAGTCTTGAAATTTAGAACTTTGCACAAGAAGAAAGTATTTGTTCAAGATACACTCTTAAGATGCCCCCAAGATACACTTTTGAAATGCCTTAAGTTCACCAAACTTGTTAGTTTTTGAAAGAAAAATGGCAGTTCTTCAGCATAAAATTTTATCAAGTCCCAAAGTGCTGTGTTGAAAGACTAGATTTTATGCCAGAAACCAGTCTGTAAGAGACAAATTCCCAAGGAAACCTCTGATCGTCTGTTGTGCAGCTGGGCCGAGGAGAGGAGGACGGTTCGTCCTCGATGGAGGGTCTCACCCTAGGCCCCCATGTGTCCCTCAGCCCGCCCCAGAACTCTCTAGTTAGGCCGATCGGGCCCCTCGAGTGACCCTGCTACACTTTGTCCTTTGGATGACACCATGTGGCCCTTTAGTTTCATCTGTTCGTATAACCGCCCTCCCCACACACACACACGCACATACACACACACACCCACCCACCCACCCACCCACCCACCCACCCTGAGTCATCCTGGTGCTGTCTATTGGAGGTGAGGCTGACATAGCTCTCACGTTTCAGGACACAGGAGGTTTAGAAGTTAGCTAGCTTGCCCTGAGTCATCCTGGTGCTGTCTATTGGAGGTGGGGCTGGAGCCCAGCTCTGTCCAGCTGCAGCGAGGCTGGCTTCGATGGTGTAGGCCACCTGCACGCAACACCACCCTGGGCTTTTCCAAACAGGAGTTGCTCCAGTCGGAAGGCCAGTAAAATCGTTCACTTGGTAGCTTAGAGATACTTGAGTAGCTGGGAAAATGGCAAATTTTTACAGTTCTAATCACAATAAGTAACATTTGTAGGTCTTTCGGTATATGATACATGTATTTAAAATATTAAATCATTAAATAACAGTTCAGTTCCAGTACCTGGTGGTATTTGACTCTCACTCGCTCTGTAGATGGTAAACCAGAAAGATCTGGAAAGAAGACAAGTAGAAATCAGCGAAGCGATGAGGACGCTTAAGTCTGAAGTGAAAGACGAGATCAGAGCCAGCCTGAAGAACCTCAATCAATTTCTCCCGGAGCTGCCGGCAGACCTGGAGGCCATTCTGGAAAGGAGCGAACACCTAGACGGAGGGCTGGAGAGCTTGAAGGAGAACTTTCCATTCGCCCTGAGTGAGAAGCCGTCACCTTTTGAAGAGAAACTGCGGTTTTCTCACGTTCACATGATGGTAAGGGCTTGTTTACCCTGCTGTTCCCTGGACTTCCTGAAAAGGCCCTTTGGTCCCCACCGCCCCCAGATAAGTACAGACAGACTGCAGGGTGGGAGGAGGGAAAGGCGGGTCGGCTATGACGGTGGTGCTGAGACTCTCTGATGGTTCCCTTTTCCTCTGAAAAAGGATGAACACTGGCGTGGAGAAGCTCTCCGGGAGAAACTGCGTCACCGTGAAGATCGACTCAAGGTTGCCCTCTTAAAAGAAAAAAAAAAAAAGTATAAGCTGCTCAGCCTGTTGAGAGTGGGGGAACGTGCTCTGCTGCAGCTCTCGCAGCAGTTTTATAGGGTCCACGTCCGAGGCTCAGAGAGGTTGGCATCGCAGTTACTCAGCACCAGGGTCAGGGTTCAGAACCACGAGTTCTGGTGCTCAGCCCAGGGCTCCTTGCCCTCGGTAATGCTGCTTTGCCTCAGCTGAAAGTGACAGGACCTGCAGACAGAAAATAGAGAAAAACACAGCTCGCAGGCCTGTGGTCGGGGGAGGGATTGGGGAGACCAGACAAGTAGGCTTGGGGGTCAAATGAGAAGCTGTTTGGCTCAGGATATGTTGAACTTGAAGGCTTCATGAGACACACAAGGAAGGATGTCTGTCTGTAGGCAGCTGAAAATAGGTGTCTAGAATTTAGTTGTAAGTTCAGTCGCTCAGTCTTGTCCGACTCTTTGCAACCCCATGAACTGCAGCACGCCAGGCCTCCCTGTCCATCACCAACTCCCAGAGTTTACCCAAACCCATGTGCATCGAGTCGGTGATGCCATCCAGCCACCTCGTCCTCTGTCGTCCCCTTCTCCTCCCGCCTTTGGTGTTTCCCAGCATCAGGGTCTTTTCAAATGAGTCAGTTCTTCACATCAGGTGGCCAAAGTATTGGAGTTTCAGCTTCAGCATTAGTCCTTCCAATGGACTGGTTCGATCTCCTTGCAGTCCAAGGGACTCTCAAGAGTCTTCTCCAACACCACAGTTCAAAAGCATCAATTCTTCAGTGCTCAGCTTTCTTTATAGTCCAAATCTCACATCCATACCTGACCAGTGGAAAAACCATAGCCTTGACTAGACGGACCTTTGTTGACAAAGTAATGTCACTGCTTTTCAATATGCTGTCTAGGTTGGTCATAACTTTGCTTCCAAAGAGTAGTTCAATTCAGTCGCTCAGTCCTGTCTGACTGTGACCCCATGAACTGCAGCATGCCAGGCCTCCCTGTCCATCACCAACTCCCGGAGTCCGCCCAAACTCATGTCCATTGTGTCGGTGATGCCATGCAACCATCTCATCCTCTGTCGTCCCCTTCTCCTCCTGCCCTCAATCTTTCCCAGCCTCAGGGTCTTTTCAAATGAGTCAGCTCTCTGCATCAGATGGCCAAAGTACTGGAGTTTCAGCTTCAACATCAGTCCCGCCAATGAACACCCAGGACTGATCTCCTTTAGGATGGACTGCTTGGATCTCCTTGCAGTCCAAGGGACTCTCAAGAGTCTTCTCCAACACCACAGCTCAAAATCATCAATTCTTCAGTGCTCAGCCTTCTTCACAGTCCAACTCTCACATCCATATATGATCACAGGAAAAGCCATAGCTTTGACTAGACGGACCTTTGTTGGCAAAGTAATGGCTCTGCTTTTGAATATGTTATCTAGATTGGTCATAACTTTCCTTCCAAGGAGCAAGCGTCTTTTAATTTCATAGCTGGAATCACCATCTACAGTGATTTTGGAGCCCAGAAAAATCAAGTAAGCCACTGTTTCCACTGTTTCCCCATCTATTTGCCATAAAGTGATGGGACCAGATGCCATGATGTTAATTTTCTGAATGTTGAGCTTTAAGCCAACTTTTTCACTCTCCTCTTTCACTTTCATCAAGAGGCTTTTTAGTTCCTCTTCACTTTCTTCCGTAAGGGTGGTGTCATCTGCATATCTGAGGTCATTGATATTTCTCCCAGCAATCTTGATTCCAGCTTGTGCTTCCTCCAGCCCAGCGTTTCTTATGATGTACTCTGCATTGAAGTTAAATAAGCAGGGTGACAATATACAGCCTTGACATACTCTTTTTCGTATTTGGAACCAGTCTGTTGTTCCATGTCCAGTTCTAACTGTTGCTTCCTAACCTGCATATAGGTTTCTCAAGAGGCAGGTCAGGTGGTCTGATATTCCCATCTCTGGAAGAATTTTCCAGTTTATTGCAATCCACACAGTCAAAGGCTTTGGCATAGTCAATAAAGCAGAAATAGATGTTTTTCTGGAACTCTCTTGCTTTTTCCATGATCCAGCAGATATTGGCAATTTGATCTCTGGTTCCTCTGCCTTTTCTAAAACCAGCTTAAACATCTGGAAGTTCACGGTTCACGTATTGCTGAAGCCTGGCTTGGAGAATTTTGAGCATTACTTTACTAGCGTGTGAGATGAGTGCAATTGTGCGGTGGTTTGAGCATTCTTTGGCATTGCCTTTCTTTGGGATTGGAATGAAAGCTGACTTTTTCCAGTCCTGTGGCCACTGCTGAGTTTTCCAAATTTGCCAACATATTGAGTGCAGCACTTTGACAGCATCATCTTTCAGGGTTTGAAGCAGCTCAACTGGAATTCCATCACCTCCCCTAGCTCTGTTCGTAGCGATGCTTCCTAAGGCCTGACCTAAAAATGGGGTGAAGCGTATAGTGGGGAGCTGGGAAATGAGAGTGAGGCAGGTAGAACCAGAGAGGACAGCGTGCGTCTCTGGAGAGCGGCCACTCGCCTCGAGGGCTGAGAGGGAGCCACGTACAGTTCCGAGGGAGTGATGGACCTTAACATCAGATAGCCTCTGGCCACATGTGGCTGTTTAAATGGAAATTCGCTGTCATTAAACCAGGTAAAAAATTCTGTTCAGTTACCACACTTCACGTGCTCACATGGTTAGAGGTTACCATAGAGGGCGACAGATATAGAACATGGAACATTCCTGTCACCGCAGGAAGTTCTGCGGGACAGTGCCTGCTGGCAGCGTTGACTAGAGGATCGTTTCAGAGGTGCCATGGGGGAGCCAGGAAGCACTGTGGGTTGAGGATTCCATACACTGTGAGACACTCAGAAGGTATCAGTGTAAGCCCATCATCTAAATCTGAGCAGGCGTCCGATGAGGAGGAGGCGGAAATCCCAAGTGTCGTGACAATGGAGGTAAAGGTCCAGTTAATGACAACACACAGGGGAAACGTCTGGCGCCTGCCCGCCCCGCTTTCCCCCCTTTAACTTTTGAAGACAAGAGGATTTTCAGCAGCCACTTCCATGTTCTGACAGTCAGATTTGCCTTTCAAATGTTAAACGTGAGGAAGCTACGCAGCACTAGTTCTGACACGTTCCCTCTGCAAAGCCCTAAGTCTTCCCGTAACACTTTCAGGCCCAGCTCCGACACTGTATGTCCAAGCAGGCAGAAGTGTTAAGCAAAGGGAAGCGGCAGACCGAGGGCACGTTACACAGCCTGAGGAGACAGGTCGACGCCTTAGGGGAGCTGGTCACCAGCACGTCTCTGGAGTCCACGTCGTCAGCCACTCTGTCTCAGCGCGAATCTTCCCTTGCAGAGGACTCCCATCTTGGACCAAGTCAGGTAGGAGGCGGCTCTTCATAAGTGGTCTGGCTTGTACACGGAAAGTCCCTGAAAGCTTTGAGGCCCACAGCCTAGAGTAGACTCAGAAGGACACAAAACAGTGAAAGTGAAAGTCGCTCAGTCCTGTCCAGCTCTGCGGTCCTGCTGACCATACCATCCATGGAATTCTCCAGGCCAGAATACTGGAGTGGGTAGCTGTTCCCTTCTCCAGGGGATCTTCCCAACCCAGGTATTGAAGCCAGGTCTCCCACATGGCAGGTGAATTCTTTACCAGCTCAGCCACCAAGGAAGCCCAATACTGGAGTGGGTAGCCTGTCCCTTCTCCAGCGGATCTTCCCAACCCAGGGATCGAATCGGGGTCTCCTGCAATGCAGGCAGATTCTTTACCAGCTGAGCTAGCAGGAAAGCCCAAAGGGCATGAGTTTCCCCAAGATTTGAAGGTGGAAGGACACGAATGTCACCTTCAGATCTCGGGGAAACTTGTCTTAGGGAAGACTCACAAAAGTTTTCATGGTCCCTGGGAAAACTGGAATCAATTGGTTGGTAGTAAATGTGTAAAGAGGATAGCTGATGATTTAGGAAATCAACTAGGAAACAGGGACATAGTTAATTCTCCTATGAAGGCTTTCCACTGTTTGGATTTCCTTATCATCTATTTGGTAAATATAACAAGTTTAGGGAATTCCCTGGTGGTCCAGTGGTTAAGGATTCTGTGTTCTCACCACTGAGGGCCCGGGTTCTGCCTCTCATTGGGGAGCTAAAATCCCATAAGCCCTGTGGCACAGTCAAAAATAGAAGAGTTTAGACCTCTGAAGCCAACTTGTGTCCCAGTTTAGTCTGTCCACTTGGGAAAGGTGATTGTGCCAATTGTTAGTCCTAAGTGAAGTTTGAACACAGTTTGAACTCTTAATTCAGAATCTATTTAAAGAAGCACAACACTGGATTTCACATGTTTTCTGTGTGAGACCTAGATGAGGTTAGTAATTATTTAGAAGGAACATAAAATATATTAATGGAATCCGTAAATAGGAAGACAGTATTCCTGTCAGACAGATAATACCTGCCATGTTGCATGCCTAGCGTGGGGGTGTGGTGGCTCAGTGGTGAAGAATCTGCCTGTGATGTGGGAGTTGTGGGTTCGATCCCTGGTCAGGAAGATCCCCTGGAGGAAAGCATGGCAACCCACTCCAGTATTCCTGTCTGGAGAATCCCAGGGACAGAGGAGCCTGGCAGGCTGCAGTCCATACGGTCAGAGTCAGACACGACTGACGCGGCTTAGCACGCAGTGTGTGTGCACTGAACACTCTACGGCCATTGCCTCACTTGCATCCTGGGACCCAGGATTTATCCTTCTCTATAAATAAATTGTAGAAAACAAAACATGATGTCACAGTCACAGCGAAACACGAAGCCGGGATTTAAACGCTGGTCTCCCTTGACCGCAGAGCAGGGTCTTGTGTGTGAGCCCAGGAACATCCAAGGCCAGTTTGCGTCTTTAATAGACACACGGCTTGCTCATTAGCAGCAGCGCCAAGATGTGACTGCGATCACCTTAAATCTTCCACAGTAGGACCCAAGTCAGATACAGGCCAAGACCGTCATGGGCCTCAGGGCAGGCCGTGAGGGCATGTCGGAGGCACAGAGCTTTGTAGAGATGGCGACTCCGGAGGTGAGCCCGGAAGAGTGGGAGACGGGCACGCAGGGGTGTGGGCGCCAGCGGAAGTCTTCAGCTCCCGTGGCCCCCGGAGACCCGCAGCGCCCCAGGCCCAGGAGGGCAACGGAGGCGGCGGGAGAGCCGCAGCACGTAGAGAGGGTTTTGTCAGAAGTATGTTGGGTTCCGGAGTCTCAATCTATTATGTGGGATTAAAATCTGAACTAGGTTGGAGTTAGGGGCCTGGCTTCCGAGCCTAACGTTTTATCTTCCTTCTTTCCAGAGCTCCTTCCATCAAGTTCTGCAAGGTCCATCACAATCAGTAGACAGTTACCGACACTGATGCTATCCTCAGCTTCCTGCTCACAGGGTACATGTTACAAAAAGTTCTATTTATAAATAACTAGCACTTTCAATTGGCAGATGCTGAATTGTAGCTTACCATACAGTCTTAAGAAAAGTAACCTTCTTACTTTTATCCTGGATAATTTGTATGATGGTTCATCTTAAAACAGTTTTCCAAAGAAGTACTCAAATATATTAATTTTACCTGTTAGCCATGATGCTATCTAGTTCTGTGAATTTAGCTAAAACCTGTTTTTACTGTTGCAGGAATTCATCCTTAGTACTTTCTCATCCTGCTGTAGGACGAGTGGCTCAGCCAGATGGAGGAAGACTCTCTTGCCTAAATATGAGGAAATGACCTTCTCCATTAGAATGTCACTTGGTTTTTGTCAAGAGCCAGTCAGTTCAGATGCTGAAAACTCCACTGTAGTTTATTCCATTTCTACAGCGACTGTCAGCGGTTTTGAAAGTCACCTGTACATATGGGACTATTGTATACTATTTAAACCAGGGTCTTATGTGGCTGAGGGTTTTCTTTTTTAAACCTTTGAAATGCATCATCATAAAACCAGTGCTGTTCTGAATCTATAAACTGGTAAAATCTGTAGTTAGAAATGTTAAAACAGCATACTTAGGCTCCTTTTTATTTATAGTGCCAGAAGTTATTTTTGGATTTTGTTTAAAATCTATTTTCATATGAAAATAAAAGATAAAATAAATGTGGGTCTGACATCTGACTTTACATTTCACAGATCTACAGTAAAGCCATGTATTTTTTACCCTAATTCCAAGAGAATGTCAAATCTTTGAGATGGCTTTCCATCTCTGTGCAGGCTGAAGTGTGTTGTATCCGTCAGTGATTTGAAAACGCCTGTTCAGATCCCTTTCCTCAGCGAGACACAGTCTTTGGTGGAAAATTAGAACTTTGGGAAATCCACGTGCATTTTTAGTTGTTCGGTCACATCTGACTTTGTGACCCCCATGGACTGCGACCCACCAGGCTCTTCTGTCCCTTTGATTATTCGGACAAGAATACTGGAGTGGGCTGCCATTTCCTCTTCCAGGGGATCTTGCTAACCCAGGGATCGAACCCGCGTCTCTTGCTCTGGCGGCTAGATCCTTAGCACTGAGCCAGCTGGGAAGCCCTTGGAGAATCTGGCCCAGTGGCAAATTCAAACTGTGTTCAGACTTCAGGGTGGTGTTAAAATATTCCCAGCAACTGTTTTCTAGGTTCCTAAACAGCTTTTGAACCAGAACAGGTATTATATACCATGTTACTATATATAGTATAGCACTATTCTCTGACCACCTGCTGAGGTTTATATTCCTAAGTTGTTTGCCTAGAGCTGGACCATTAAGATCTGGGATAGGGACTGACATGGGATAAATATGATTAAAGACAGTGAAAATAGCATAAAACTAACACCTAGTAAGTTCTAGAAAACATCACTTCCAATGTAAAGTTGACTTGATAAGTGTCTTTTTTACTTACATTCTTTGTTTCATTTTCACAAGTCTTGGCAAAATGCTTAAAAACCTTGCCTCTTCAACAATTATTGAAATCCTTCAAGGACAGTTTCCTGGTCTGTCCATGTACTGAATGAGGGTAAAATACTTTCTTCCTGAACTGCCACATGAACAGGAATCATTTGTCTTCTGTTAAGGGTGCGAACTGAGCCACACGTTTATAAGAAAAGTGAAAGCGAAGTCACTCAGTCGTGTCCGACTCTTTGCGACCTCGTGGACTGTGCTTACCAGGCTCCTCTGTCCATGGGATTCTCCAGGCAAGAATACTGGAGTGGATTGCCATTTCCTTCTCCAGGGGATCTTCCCAACCCAGGGATCGAACCCGGGTCTCCTGCATTGGAGGCAGGCCCTTTAACCTCTGAGCCAAGAGAGCACACTTAAAACTGGTGTGGAGAACTTCCCGAAACTACGGTCTTACTGATTTAGATAAGGTGATTTGTGTATGAAAGCAAACACCTGGTCTCAAAAGACGTCTTTCCAAAGAAACTCTACTCCCTCTGATTATCTAAAAATCACCAGCCACCCTCCCCCCAAAAAAAAAATCAAAATCACTGCATCAAACACTTTATTGTCCTTGAAAAATACCTGAACATCATACTGGAATGTCTAACGCATAGAGTACTGAGCACCAATTACTACTCAGGAGGGCCTCATAGGAGCAAGGGCAACAAGGAACCCAGAAAAGCAGGTGACCACACAAGTAATAAGCTCTCCGTGGATTAAAAATGAAAGGAAGTCCACATTCTCCCCAAGGTGCGCTTGCCCAGTATCTGGCACACAGATGTTTACAACAGTCTGCCTCTCTCTCGGAGCACCCAAGTTTATTACAGGGGATTACACAAGCAAGTAACAGAATCTGGTCCTAAGCAGCCAAGGGAGAACAGTGTCCGCCACCAGATGTGCTGGTCTTACACTGGAAGAGGCCAGACACCACTGAGAGTGTGACCTGAATGCACGGGTCAGACCGGAGCGCCATTACCGAGTGATGTGGATTCATACACTATTGACACAGACGTCTCTTTTTAAACAATTAAGGGCAGTTCTGCAGTAAAAACTGGCAACTTAATGCCAAATAGCTATTTGCCTGAAGAAAATATGAAATCCTGGTATAATTTAGAAAATAAGGCAAACAATTTTACTTTAATCTAGATACAGGTACTTTATTTACAAATATTTAGATTAATAGCATTTTGTTACATCAAATGAAGAGTACAGCAGTCTGAGTAAATCCTGTCACAGAACAATTAAGACCCACTGTGACGAACTCTGGGAACCAGGGTATGCACCTAAAGACGCCCCAGGCTTCAGTCTGTGATGGCTGCCTTGCACCCCGGGGGGTGGGTGGGTGGGTGGTTTTTTGTGAATATTTACACACATACCAGCAGGTCATGGTCCCTGGGTGAGCCCCTTGTGATCCAACAGTGTAAGCAAAACGGATCGCTGTGCGTCCCTAACAGCACATTCCCGATACACTCCAGGTATCTTGTTTTTTAAAAAAGTTAAACAAAGACAAAAATAAAGATGAGTCCACAAATTAACCAAATCTTATTTTCTGCACATTCCAGTTTTGGCTTTTATTTAACATTGACTATACAATACTCTCGTACTACCACGTGTTTACAACCCAGAAAGCAGTATTTTTTCCTTTAGTGTCTGTAAATAGGGATTTTAAATGTGTATTTTAAACACAGCAGTTGAGCTGAGAGTGCATTTTATATAATATACTGAGGTTTTACCTATCCTACTTCAAATAACTTCTCAATTCCCAGCCTGAACCATAAACTCAATTAGGAATCAATCAACAGAAGTAAAGAACTTGGTAAAACATAAGTTTGCTGTCTACAGAAATGAGATCGTTTCCTTGCAATACAGTATCTTCAGTGGCCACACCGCCTAGTGCAAAGTAGTAACTTACTTTCTATCGGTACAAACACTGCAACACCATGAGAAACACTTTCCCCTTCACAGAACAATTTATGCCAACATGACATAAATACACTAAGAATACAAGGGGCGTCTTAAATTATGTCACTGTAGTGTTAAAAACGCACTATTTAAAATCCCTTAACAGCAGACCTGCGGTTCTGGCTGTCTGGTTCAGAATCTCACCATTCCGAGATACAGGTATAAAAGCTTAAAATGTGCAATAAGAAACCCAGCCTTTTTTCTTCTTCTATACAGTAAGGCAAGAAATGCAGCCTGTAATGCAAAATGTTTACAAAAGGAGAAAAGCAGGTTAGCACATTGTTGATTGCACGAGAACAGGTAAGAAAATCAGCAGGTAAGCCACAGTGCCGAGATGGAGCAGACTCTGCTAGTGTTAGTCCTCTGACGCCAGGAGCTCTTCCCAGCATCATGTCCCCAAACACCGCCAGCACCAGAGGGTGGAGCCGGTATATGTGTGAACAGAAGTCGTGTCTATTTCCTCGTGGGAAATGGAAGGGAGTAACATGGTCACATATAGGTCCTACTGTACAAACTGGTATTTTATACTGTTCCAAGGCCAGTAATCAATTTATTTTCTTCATTAAAATAATATACACAGAATGTATTGTTAGTTCGGTTCCTTCAAATTTTATACATATTTACTTTCTGCTAAAGAGAAAAAGATAAAATGGTGTAAAAAAAAAAAAGGATAAAGCTATTAATTAAGCATAAGAAAAAAGAAAAATGGATATTTTCCCTGTGCAAGGCTAAGACAGAAGCAAACCGCCTTAAGAAAAATGCCACCCACACAACAGGGAATTTATCCGACAAAAACAAAAGGCTTTGAAGAACGCTTTCTCTATCATCAGAAGTCATTTCACAGCAATAAATTTATGGGTTACAACAGACATACCTGAACAGTTGAAGATGGGAAGAAAGCTTAAGATATCATCAAATTAAACCATACAATGAGGCAAAGCCTTGCCAAAAAGAGGGAGGGGTAAAAAATCAGGTCCAGCATCAGTGCTCCGTTTAAGTCATGGACTGGTGACATACCTATCAGGAGGACAATCAGGGGGAAAAAGTCTCGATTTACCATGCAGGAGAGATTTATTACTCTACTTGCCTGTGATAACCTGATTACATCTAATTGTTTAGCAGTTTAGTATTGTGTTAAACTGTTTTTACAACAGAGTTGTTTTTTTCTTTTTAATTAAACCCAGTAAGATGTACAGAAGACAGTGAGGCAGTAAAAAGTACTGCTTCCAACAGACAGAGGTGAAAGGTCGAGTGAGAGCCACGGCGAGGAGGTCACTAGCAGCCGCAGCCTTCCCTCTGGGGCTGGGGCTCGCTGGTTAGCCGGCCCCCCTGTGGGGCTGAAGGTTTGTGCTGTACACCAGACTCGGCGGCATTCAGATCCAAGCTTCCATCCTGAATGTTCTGATAGATCTTCTTGGCAGCCTCAAGGAAAGCATCTTCCACGTTCTCTCCCCTAAGAGGCAATCGACAACTTGACTGGCAAACCATAGCTTTCTACAAAACGTAAGACATTACACAATGACCTGTTGCTAACCTTTAGTCAACTGCCATGATGTCTTCAACTCAGCCACTGTCATCTAATAAGGGATTACCGGAAGACTGAGCTAAGAGAACAGCATGGGGAATACTTTCTGTGGAAAGCGTACAAACAATACCAAGAGCTCTTTGTGCAAACCTACTTGAAACTGTACAGTGCTCTAATCATTAAAATGCTATATAGTAATATGTAACAATAATTAAGCGGGCCATAATGGGGGGTGTTCTACACAGAGATAAAATTATCTCCAAACAGTATTCCAGGACTTGTACGGCTGATCAGCCAAGCATAAACTGTACTGTTCTTACCACGCTTAGCCATGTTCTCGTTTGATATTGGCCCTTTTAGCACCAACAGTATAGACGAGGCTAAACACTTTTTGTTTAGGAGTGGAAAATTTTATAGGAGTGCTGGGGTTCAATAATGAACGTGGAATAACAATTAGAAATGTTAATTATGCTTCTAATTACTCTTAAGACATTGACTATTTCCTAAAGTCATGCTTTTACTAAATGAGAAGTATTAAATCAACAGGTTGAACAACCTTGAGTCCAACATGCCAAATTCAGCCTTGGTTGTAAAGGTCACTGTTAGCCTTTACACAATTTGTGTTAACACAATTTCACTTATTAACCTGTGTTACCAATGGGTATAATCAAGGTATAATATTTTAGGGAAAGTAACAAAAAACATTATTTTGAAATGTGAAACAAGCCAAGGAATTTTTGCTGTTTTCCCTGCCATAAGCATTACACATTTACATATTATACATTATATGTATATATACATTATACATTTATATATATATGATTCTACTTTGAGAAATTTGAATATAATTAAAAATTATCTACTAGTTTTAGTCATACTTACGTTTTTGCACTTGCTTCAAGGAACAATAAACCTAGAAATAAAATTCAGACTATGAAGAACATTTCAAATTAACTCACAAGGACATTCCCTTTAGTGACTTCTGAGTAAAACGTTCCCATCAGCTTTCAGTACTACCACCACAGTATTTTATGAAAGACTATGAGTTTGAAATGAGGGAATCTTTATGTCATTAAATAATTCTACTGCCCTCGAAATGAATCCCACATACAAATGCATTTTGTTATTTCCTCTTTCTTCAATTTGAGCAATTTGCACTTAAAAAAAAGAAAAAACTGTCGAATCACCTGCACTGTCAAAACCCGACTTCTCCTTAGAAATTCTCCCGTGTGTGACCCAAAAAAGCCATTAAGTCTCAAAAGAAACCCACCGTTTTCTTCGGCAAACTGTTTGGCTTCCTCATACGTCACATCCCGCTGAGCCTCCAGGTCTGCTTTATTCCCTATGAGGATTATCACCTGGATTGAAAGAGAGACGTCTTACACAAGAGCAACCTTTAAATCAGACGTGAAAACTCTAAAATCCAAAAATCTGGAGGAAAAAACATGCAGGTCTAAAAAAGAAACTAAATACTAGCAATTACCCATCAGACAATGGCTACAGAATCATGAAGGTGTAACTATGAAGAGGGACAGAGGATGTCTCCCAGGACACTGCCTGCAAGAGATGGTTTCTGCCTTTCATTAGATTTTCTAAAGTTCCTGGAATCCACAGAAAGCTTTAAAACTACTAGTTCAACCTCTGAGGCTACAAGTAAGGAAATTAATACTCAAATAAAGCAAACAAGGACTTGTTAAAAGATCACTCCAGAGTCTGTGGTAGGCAGACATTAGAATTGAGGCAGAAAACCCAAACTGGGGCCTTGCAATCCTGCCCTCCCCTGCACCATTCCCAGGCTGGACCAGGTCTGTAGCAACTGGTAACAATGGCTGCATCCACAATGGGGGACAGCGGGGGTGGGAGAACCTATGTACAGTGAGTTCAAATTTAAGGCAAAAATGTTCCCCTTCAAAACTGATGTGGTAAATCCAGATACTTTAGAAATGGATGGTTTCAACTAAAAGGGTTGTCCATCACTAACTTCTTTTCATGTGAAATTTCAGCCCCTGGCTGTCCTTTCAAAACATGGTGTCCATGAACTGTAACTATTTTGACCCAAATGTCCACCTTTAGCATTCTTCAATCAGTGTGGACAAGTGCCCACTGAGGATGGGAAAACGTTTCCACCAATCCAGTAAAGAATACGGCAGTAACACTTAAAAAATGAAATCAAGGTTTTAAAAAAATCAAAGTTGGTAAAGTCATGATGGCTAAGTAGTACAGGGCCATTATAACACAGGCACTCAGTGTAACAAATGTTTGCTTAACGGAGACAACACTGCCTGCTCTCCATTCCTTAAGCATTTCCAAACCACGCTTCCCATCCTCAGGAGAGGGGAGGCGTAACGTGGCATGCTAACAAGACAGAGGCGCAACATACACTATCAACGAAATTAGAAAGCGTGTGACTTCCACAGAGAAATCAAAGGCAAAGTTACAGAAAACACAACGTTTCCATTGGACCTTGAGTTTTTCCTTCTTCTATAATAAGATCTGGTAAGATTTTAAGAGGCATAAAGGAAACAAGAAGGACATGGCTAATTTTTTTTTTATTATGCTCCTCTAACGACTCTCTAAATTGTTTTCTTGCTGTTTTTAATATTTTACTTGAACATAACAAAAGAATCACAAAAGTTTACTCAAGAGAAGAGCTCTTATATATACCTTTCACCAAGTGTCCCCAGTACTAGGATCTTACACACTTACTGTGCACACTCAACACCAGGGAACTGCCATTGGCACACCCTACAATCCTCACTGAGAGTTCAGTTTTCCTGCGTGTAGTTCTGTGCAGTTTTACTGCAGGTACAGACCTGTGTCACCACGATCGGCTTCTTCACTAAAAACGGGCTGCACTGCGCTCTCCACAGTCAACTCACACCTTCACCCCGTCACTAACCCCTGGCAACCACAAATCTCCTCTCCAACTCAGTAACTTTTCTTTTTGAGACTGTTATATATAAATGGAATCATACAGTATGTACTCTTTCAAGACTGACTGTTTTCATTCAGCACAACACCCATGAGGTCTATTCATCTACAGGTGATTCCCTTGTGTGGCTGGAGAGTATGCCCCAGAACAGATGCACCAAACTGTTTCACTGTTTACCTACTGAGAGCCATCTAGGCTGCTTCCAGTTTTTGACTACTGCAAACGAAGCTGTATGAACATTCACCTATAGACTTGCATGTACACCTACAGTGGGTTTACTGTGATAACAAACAGGAAAGTTCCAGACACAGTCCCTGGCATAAAAGGCAAACCATGTTAACTGACTCTTAAAATAATTAAGTCGCTGTTCCCTCATGAAAGCCAATCTTACCACTGATTACATATTTACTAAACCAGGCCACTGCCAGGCTCTGGGGTACAAAGCTAAGTCAGACACAGGCCTTACTCTCACAAAGCTCAGTCAGTCCCAGCTCAGGGCCTTTCTTCACTTGTTCTGGAATACGCTCCACAGAATCCACCAAAACCTTTTTACTCCTAAGTCCCAGCTCAAACACCACCTCCTCTGTCAACCTGGTTTCTCCAGACGGCACTGTTCATACTGGCTGCCCCTAAACACACCACCAGCAAGCGCTAGCCCGGCCAGGCTGTGTCCAGCTTCACTCTGCTTTCCAGTAGCCATCTCCCCATAGGTGATCTCCCTGCTGGACTATAACCTTTCATTGGCCAAAGACCCACATTCTTTTTTGTATACTGCAGAGCCTACCATAGTAGCAAGTCTTTAAAATCTCAAATAAATAACGATCTTTTCAGACTGGCTAATTTTTTATAATATGCAGAACTGTTTTTATTTTTAATTGAAATTTTTTGAGACTCATGTAGTAAGAAATTATAGAGATCCCTAGTACACTTTGCCCAGCTTCCTCTAATGGTAACATTTTATGAAATTAATGCAGATTGAAGTGCAAGTTTCAGATTTCATAGTCTCCATCTGACATGAGATCACCACCCCACTTGTAACTTTCATTTTTCTTAAACCACAAACATGAACAAAAACCAAGGGTAAGCGCGAAACCTGGCATAATCCATATTCGAAAAGAGCGTCTAAGTTTTCTTCAGTTTAAGAATAAAGATTCTCTCGTTCCTAGTACCCAAATACAAAAAAAGTCCACTTAGCAAATGGCTTTGCTTTCAGGGTCAACTTAGATCCTAAGCGTTTTGTACAGCAGACGTCGTTTAACTCACAGTGTTTGGGTTGGTGAGGTTCCTGGCGTCCGTCAGCCAGCTGCTCAGGTGATTATATGTGCTTCTCCTGCAAAAGTTAAGAGTTTAGTTTTGTGCCTGCCACATACCATTGTCATTTCAATAGGGAAAAAAAGAAACTTCATCAAATATATTTTAAATATATAGTTAAAAAGTATTTTTGATTTGACTAGATTGCTGCCCTAGAGAATTGTGGAATGTAAACATACACTTTTCAAATATCTAGCCAAACCTTTTGTTTTAAATAAACAACTCAATAGTCAACAACTTTACTAATCACTTACACGTCAGGAGTAAATTATTTACATTTAAAAACATAGACCAATTAGCAAGCAAGAACAAGATAAAAAATTGATGGAAAATAATTCTGAACTCTGAATTTTAAAAATCGGCTTTAAGAAGATTAATACATTTGACTAGAAACTGAAGTCCCCAGGTATATCAGAGAGTGAGTTTATCCTAACTGTACACTCTCATTTACCAGCAGCTAGATCATTTGGGGACTCAGAACGCCGTATTTCTCCATTTCCTCCAAATCTGAGAGTTTAAAATCTCCTGGCTTCTTTGCATTAGCCAAGTAGGACCTAAGACAGCAAACAAATCCAAATAATTTAAAATAATACATAATACACTACTATTATTAGTTAGACTTTACCAAAAAGGTCAAAACATTTTTTAAATTTTGATGGTTAAAAATATTTCTAATTTTTACAGACTCATAGAACATTAATCTATCAGGTGAGGCAACAGAGCCCCATCAAGAGGCAGGAATGATTTCGGAGCAGGTGCAGGGCCCTCTACAGACTCTGTGTCCTGAAGTGTTTTGAGTTCAATCTAGTGAGTATGTTCCATCATCTCCAGCTGCCAGTGTTCACACAGAATCTGATATACTCCTTTCCCAGAGAGAACGGAGAAGAATACCTTACTCAGAATTTCTTTTTAGTGTGCTATATCATACACAAACCATCACCTACATGTCAGAAAAGTCACATAAAAAGTTTTTTCCCAGTGTTTTCAACTTGTCCAAGTAAACAATGATCAAATGTAAATTTTAAAAAGCACAAGCCGTTATCACTTATATCACAATAGGCTGGAATTTAAAAAAGAACACACAAAGAAAAAGCAAAACAATCTACAATACTATAGATACACTTAAGGACACACCATCGTAGTTAAATTTTATTAATAATGAATGAAATTTTCAACTATGCAGCGCCTTCAGGAATGTATCCCTCACAGAAGCATGTCCGTACAAATGGCCAGGTGCTTTACCTGTCTTCCCACAAAACCACTTACCAGTTGCCTGGCTACAGTGAAGAGCCTTAAAGCTGTTCCCTCTGTTTTGCCCTGAGACCACCTAATTTGAAAATTTAGTAAAACTTCAATCACTATAATCATAATCATCCACTATCTTTATTCTAAATAAATAAAATAACCTTGTTGCTACTGCTGCTGCTAAGTCGCTTCAGTCGTGTCCGACTCTGTGTGACCCCACAGACGGCAGCCCACCAGGCTCCTCCGTCCCTGGGATTCTCCAGGCAAGAGTACTGGAGTGGGGTGCCATTGCCTTCTCTGAAAATAACCTTAGGAAACACCAAATTAAACAAACTTAGGACTGAAGCGACTCAGCAGCAGCAGCAGCAGGAAAGAGTGTTCACTGCAGAATTCCTCAGTGGGGCTCCTCAAGAGCAGCACGAAGCACTTCCCAGAAGGAAACACATGTGGGAAGTCTACCACTCAGCCCCCCTTACTGATGCCTACCCGTTCAAAGGTGAGACAGGAGTCACTCTGCTTCAGACACTCTGCATTAATAGGAAAGGTGGTCTAATTCATTTTCTAGCTTACAGCAGACAAACAGCACAGCGTTTAATGAAGTGGCACAATTTTCCCAAATTAAACATTTAAGGTCCAGTTTTGTTATTCTGTATCAATTACTTTTGAGTTTCCATAAATAGCAGAGCTGAAATAAATTTAATCTTGCAGCATGAAGTATCATGAGCTACTTCAATCCATTTTAGGACACAAAAAAATTTTAATAAATATTTCAGATTCAAGTATGAAAATTTTTTATAATCTACCACATTGGATTAGCAAAACTACTTAATTCCTTTGCTTGGCCTTATTTTGAAGACGTGAACTTTAACACTGCTACTGCTGCTAAGTCGCTTCAGTCATGTCCGACTCTGTGCGACCCTATGGACGGCAGCCCACCAGGCTCCTCCGTCCACAGGATTCTCTAGGCAAGAGGCTGACTAGAGTAACTCTTAAAGATTTGCTTGCTTTCTACTGAAGTGAAAATATTTGGTGTGAAATATTTCACCTCAAGTAGTTCAACTAACACTGCTTTTCCGAAGAGTATTCTTTCACTAGCTCCACCAGCATCTCATAAAGTTTTCTTTAGTCTTACCCACTTTCAGATAAGGAAATCAACATGTTATCAACATATCAAATCTCACACACAGCAATCTAGAGGGAAAAAAACCCCTAAAACCCAAATAATAAGTCATTTCACAGATACACAATTACAAACTATAGAATGCCGAACAATTTTTAAAAAATCACACTGCCTCAAGTAGATTTCCTTTCTCAAGTATGAAGGCTGGAAATGATTGACCTCTCACCTAGTGATGTCATACACCATCAGCGCTCCCGCAGCTCCTCTATAGTAGCTTCGCGTGACAGCTCTGAACCTCTCCTGTCCTGCTGTATCCCAGATCTGCAATTTGATTTTTTGGCCACTAACTTCAATTATTCTCGTACCAAATTCAACACCAATTGTGTGAGGACAGTCAGCCATAACTGTTAGGGAAGAAAAGAAATACAATATTCCAACTTGCAGAAAGCTTCAAATTTAGATCTATGGGAAAATGATCTACTAGACAACCAAAAGACTCACTAATGCTTATAGGCTACAAACAGATTAAAGCCTGCATGGAAAGAAAGACATCAGCAAAAGCCCTTAAGTAAGAAGTCACAGGGATGTGACTGGAACAGGCTTAGAAATTTCTGCAAGGAACCAAATAATAAATAGTTCACATTTTGCCAAAAGACCTCTGTTACAAGGACTCCACTCCACTAAAGCATAAGAACAGCCACAGACAATACATAGAATAGGCATGACAGCATTCCAGGAAAACTTCACTTCTAAAAACAAGCAGTGAGTGCCTGGATTTGGCCCACAGGTTACTATTTGCTCTGGGCTAAAACAATCTGCTAATTAAAAATAAGGATTTTAATAAACTCTTCATAACAACATTATACTATTTAGCCTTCTGACAATTCTTACCTAATAAATTAATGGTTTTAAGACTCTAGGAGTTTTCAGTCAAACTAGTATTTATTCTGTAAAATGTTATCAATATTTCAAAGATGGTCATGAAATTTAGTATGTATTTATAATTATGTATTTCCAAGTCTAATCCAATAGGACAAGTCTATTCATCCTTTCTTTACAATGAGGCCACTGAAAACCTAAATTCACTGTTCTTCCTCTATAGCACACAGACTGCTAAACACTTCATAAAATGCTACATTAAGCCAAAAAATGCCACAGAAATAATGTTAACTCTTGGGAACAATTTCAACTATATTTAGCCTGTCAGTTACATAAAATAGAATGGCCCCTTCTCCTACCACACAAGACAGAGTAGCACTCTTGACTCTAAAATGACCAGCCACGGACGCAGAAAGAACTCCATTTTAAATATTTCCAATCTACTATTATTTTGCTCTTAGCAAATGATATCTGAGCACATTTCCCTTAATAAGATAATTTCTACAATGGAAAGTCAGAGAACAAGATAATTTAAATTTGAAATTATATATTTTTATTTTTCAGTAGTATATATTTTTAAAACCGAAGTTTATATCATCAAAAATCTAGTCAATCAAACTATATATGGCATAAAAAAACACCGCCATATATACAAGTATATTTCATCTGTACCTATTTTAAAAAAAATAAAAATCACTTCCTAAAGACAAAAGTACACATACATAGGGAAAAGCTATATTTTATTGCATAGAGTATACTGAAAATCACTTTAAAAGGCAAGAAGGTGGCAGGACGCCTCTGCCGACGTCCTGCCTCACACGCTGAACTTACACTTTTTCTCTGTGAACTGGTGAAGCAAGCAGGACTTTCCTACTCCCATGTCCCCTGTTGAAGAAAAGTTCCAGTGTTACCCTCGCAGAGTCACAGGCAGGGACTGCTATGCCTCTTTTACCCTGTTACACCACAAACCTCTGGGCCTTAAAAGATTTTCATTTTCATGAGTTATAATGAGGTCAAAAGATCTTAAAGGTAGGTTTTCACTGTGATATATAAACTGACTATTCCCAACCTTCACTGGTGGTAGAATCTGGTTATGAATTATGTCAACAGACAGACACCAGCTGGGAAAAGCTTTTTAACAGAGAAACTGCTGTAATGGTGTTTTCTACTTTAAACTATTGCAGCTTTTTGTTTTTTTCCCTTAACCCACGCATAAAAGCCAAAACCTCCTAGGAGTGACCAACAGGGCAGCATATAGCAAGTAGAAATCATCAGCTTTTGGAATTTGACTCACTAGGTCCCATGTGATCTCACATTTCTTATAGACTTTCACCAGAGACTGTGATTCGCATGGAAATCCTAACAGAACAGGTGTCATCTCTGACTGTACTAACAGCAGTTCAACCTTTGGTGAAGGAAGCATTACAATACAGTCACATAACCTCAATATTAAACCAAACTAATGGGAAGAATTAATAGAAAAATACGTATATTTCAACTTACTCTTACATATGGATAAACAGCATTGTCTTAATTTGAGCTAAATTTTCTTGAAAGTTGATTAAGAGAAAAACTACCATTATATTTCATGTATCTTACACAATTATTCTGAATTTTTATCAATTTTTGGAATCCACGGGGCTCTGAGAAATTTCACGATATTTTTGGAATGTATCAATGCTCCTAGGAAATTAATCTCATTCCCAGTATTAACTTTCAGGTAGCCCTCAAGAAAAAATAACATCACTTCCAAAGTAGCCAGCTTTGTACCCAGGGTCACAAGGTAACAGGTACATCATTGATGAAAAATAAATCCTACCAAAGGAGTTTTAATTTTGCAGTGAAAAAGACAAGTATTCACTTCCCCTGGGGTACTATGTTAAGTATTGGCATATAAACATTTTGCATTTTAACCTTTGGAGAACAAGAGTCTAAGGTAAACAAGCTTACCGATAATAATATACTTAAAGATGTAGGAGTAGTTGTATGGTGCAGTTGCCATGGCGGCACTAGAAACAAAGAAAACCGAGTTACTGCAGGGAAAGTGCGCACGAGTTACCGAGGCTGTGCGTCCTGTGAAGGTATATACACGAGTTATCCAGGCTGTGCGTCCTGTGAAGATATATACACAAGTTATCCAGGCTGTGTGTCCTGTGAATATACGTAAAACAAACCACAGTGACTATCAGCAAAATGTAGGTCACAACAGCAGAAAAGAGTGCATTTCCCAAATTAATCAAATATACAAATTCTCTTGGATGAACACTGCTTCAACACTCTCATGTATTATCCACAGAAATAGAACATATATCAAAGCAATTCCAATATTTCACTTTAGGAAATACCAGATAAGAAATGCTACTCTGGAAAATTTTGATCAAGGAAATCTTTATAAATTTAAGTTTAAATAGTATCATTATAAATAGTCCTCCTCCCCTGTTAAGGTCTCCATTGCTGTTAACTCATCAAGTTTAATGATCTATTTGTTTGGAACACTTTGATTTTACAATAGAATGTTATAAAAAGTAACCACCAACTTATAAACACAAAATAACCTTTTCACTCTACTTGAAATAATCATAGCATCCAAAGAAAAAGTAATCATATTATTTCTAAGCGAAACGTCAGAAACAGAACCACATGAAACTGTTTTTGTTGTAGATTTTTTTTAAAGTCAATTATTGATCATTTCATACAGTTCCTAATGTACCATTTGAAGGTGAACAATATACCAAATGTATGCTATATATTTTTCCAGGAGTTAAGAGAAATAATGACATATTGTGGTTGTAAAATTTGAAAGTTTATGTATTACAAGATATGTTTGAAGATCACAGCTCATTTCTCACCCCCAGAGAAGACTTTAACCTAAAGAAATCTAATTTCCCTCCTACTTTTAATAACTTTAAAAAAACCTCTCCAATTTATTCAAATGAATGCCTTGACTGTGTCTGACACTGGGCTAGGTCCTAGAGAAATAAGAGGTGAATTCTAAAACTGGTAATAACTTATAATAAACTTTATTCCCCAATAAAACTGAAAGAAAAAAATTTATTCTCAAAGCAGTTTTCAGCTGAAGATAAAAATTCTTTATAAATATGAAGGTTTAACCTCATTTTTACAAAAACTGATTTTCCAATATTTTTTTAATCTGGTTTTTACTGTTCTAGCCAACTGTCACATACACAAGCCAGATACTTAACAGGATTGGGGAAACCCATTTACTGAAATTAACAGCTTACTATATGTTACATTTCAAATAAAATTTCTCAGTAACTAATAAAATTTAACTTGCAGAAAAAGTACATATTTAAAATAAGTGAATTATTATTAGGGAAGAGAAAGCTGTTAATTATAGTCAATTACCAGACAATCATTTCACACAATATAATCTTCCTCCTTAGCTGTATGAATTACATTTAACAGAACTGGGACATGCTGTCACTTATTTATTATCAGTCACATCACAGAAAACTCCCTTGACCAGTTCCTTCAGAAATGAAAGTGTTTCTAGTTAAAGTAACTGTGATTCTGAACATGATACATTAGTACGGTTGATTCCCTTTTTCCAGAAACAAGAATGACCTTCGTCCTGAGGTTCAAACTGGTCTGTATTATTCACCAAATTTTGAAGACAAGGAAAAGAATCATCTCTCACAATAAATGATATTTAAAGGTTATTAATTTCTTCTTGGGCTGCATCCCCTTCAGGTTGCTCTCTTCTAACTCATTTTTAACTTCTCTTTTAAACTTTTTTTCCCCATTCAAACTTGGGAGAAAGTAATCAGTCATCTTTAAACGACTGCTGCTCTCATGGGTCTCCTCTGATGTTGCTGTATCTTTTCTTTCTTCTAACTTAGTTATAGCTGTATATACTACGCTTCCTTTCATTTTATAATATTAAAACTGTGGACTCTTAACAATCCCAGTTTCTACTTGAAATGCTCTAAAGGCTAATCATGAAATTATAAACCAGTTCCAGTTGTACTAATTTGTGTACTTGCTAATTAATCATACAAGCATTTGTTAATATCTGAGATGACTGATTTTGAAATTTTATTTCCAACCATTAATTAGTAAGCTTTTTATAAATAAAAGAGAATCATCACTATTTCAGACTGAAAGCCAGAACCCTGTTCTCCATCTCACCACCCAATTTTCTGGTTAAGTTTCTTAAAAATTACAATAAAAATCCTAAAAAGCAGAGTTAAAGGAGAACTACTCAAACTAACTAATTCCAGTAGACAGGCAGCAAAAACTATCAAGCTCTGTAGCCACTAACACAAGATTTAAAAAGATTCCCATAGTTAACTGACACAGTTCACTCAAAACTATGTATTTGCAATAGAACCACGTTCCAGTGGCCCCTTTAACTATACTATGCTTGGGGCTTCCCTGGTGGCTAAGGGGGCAAACAATCTGCCTGCAACGCAGGACCCCTGGGTTCAGTCCCTGGGTGGGGAAGATCCCCTGGAGAAGGGCATGGCTACCCACGCCAGCATTCTTGCCTGGAGAATGCCATGGACACAGGAGCCTGGTGAGCTACAGTCCATGGGGTCGCAAAGAGCTGGATAGGACTGAACACTTTCCCTTATTAATACTGTTTTAGCAAAGGATTTCTCAACCTCATCTTGCGAACATGAAACATATACCACTATTAAGGTAAGAAATATATTTAAATGGAGTATATTTAAATGAAACTCTACAACAGGTGCTTTTTTTTTCACTTCATAGCAGCATGGATCTATTTCCAGGCCAATACATACAGACCTAATGGTTACTGCTGCTGCTGCTAAGTCGCTTCAGTCGTGTCCGACTCTGTGCGACCCCACAGACGGCAGCCCACCAGGCTCCGCCATCCCTGGGATTCTCCAGGCAAGAGCACTGGAGTGGGTTGCCATTTCCTTCTCCAATGCATGAGAGTGAAAAGTGAAGGTGAAGTCGCTCAGTCGTGTCTGACTCTTAGCGACCCCATGGACTACAGCCTACCAGGCTCCTCCATCCATGGGATTTTCCAGGCAAGAGCACTGGAGTGGGGTGCCATTGCCTTCTGGTTACTAAATGCATGTTAAATACTAATCACTGTTGTGCCAAAATAGAATCACACTGTCTCCATCTACTGAATCAGACAGTGTTCCAAATAGAACTAGACATATAAATGGCAAGTTTTGAAATGTATAAATACAGAGGAAGGTAGGTACTTTCAAATACTGCGCCTGTGGGAATCTGAAGTGCCAAAATATTTTGACTAAATAAAGTGCATCAGTACTATGAAATGATACACATCTAACTGAAAAACCATTTAGATATATGCATTAACCTGGAAGCATAGTCACGATTTTAAGTGAAAAAAAAACCAACATGCTGCAGAGTTCCATGAGATAACATACACCCATTTTTAAAGACATACACACATGATCCTATATGTATACAATACAGAAGAAAACACACCAAACTGTAAAAAATTAACACATGGAATGAAAGAGAAAAAGGAAGGGGAGAACTATTAGCTTTTTTTAATATCACTGAGAAAGAGAAAGTGAAGTCGCTCAGTTGCGCCCCACTCTTTGCAACCCTATGGACTGTAGCCTTCCAGGCTCCTCTGTCCATGGGACTCTCCGGGCAAGAACACTGGAGTGGGGTGCCATTTCCTTCTCCAGGGGATCTTCCAAACCCAGGGATCGAACCCGGCTCTCCTGCATTGTAGGCAGACCCTCTGAGCCACCAGGGAGCCCTGACAAGTCACTGGGAAGACCCTGTAAGCATCCACTACATTCAGTAGTAATACCCTAAAACAGTAAAAGTGAAAAAAAAAAGACTGTTAAAATATTCTAAGCATTTTTACATATAATTCTAATGTGAAACAAGAACAAACAAAAAAACCCCAGCCATGATATTTCCAACATTACTTCCACATTTACCAATAAAATGGGGAACATCATACCAAGTGACTCGTGATCAGATTCAAACACAAACCAGAGGGGGATTCCCTGGCTGTCCAGTGGCTACGACTCTGCTTTCACTGCTGAGGGCCCAGGTTCAATCCCTGGTCGGGGGAACTAAGATCCTAGAAGGTCCCTGGTGCTGCCAAAAATAATAACAAAACAAAAAACATAAAAACTAGAAACAGCTCTAATCCCCAATAATGGAGTATATTTTTTCATTTTCTTATTGTTTGAGTCCTTGCTGTATTAACTTACACGTCTAATCCTTTCACAGCTGTTACGCACGCAGCATTTTATTCCACTCTTAGGACATAAGGTGTTGCTGTGTAATTTCTATGTAACCGATTCAAGACACAAAGGAAAAAAGCAACCCCTAAATAAACATATTCTGGGTGACTTAAATTCTGACCCTTATAGTTTAAACCAAGTGAGGCTTTTTTATACATGAAAAATGCTGTTAAAGACACTTGAACCAAGATAAACTGCTTTTGTGATTCCAATATAAAAAGTTTTAAATTATGTTAGGTTTTGACAATACAGTAATGATCAAAAAATACGTATACATATATATATTTATATTTATACATGGGCCCTCACTTCATGGAGCTCAAGAAGAGAAGCCCTTTGGTGCACTTACAAGACTGCACCTGATCTGTCAGTGAAGTGGACACAAAACTTTGGGAGTTAATCTATTAAACTAATCAAAATATGTGGTCAATTTCCTGTCCTCAACCTTAAAGCAACCTCTGAAAATAACCCACTCATCTCTGAGAGCCACCTAAAAATCACCTCAGTTTTGACAAGATATTTGATGTCACACTTTTTTATAAATTAATGTGGTAACAAAAAAGTTGATTTCTCCATGTGTCAAGAGAAAGACAAAATTTTTCAGCTAATTATGATGGCATGCTGTGAACAGGAAACAAAGTAACACCGTACCTCTGTCCACAGAAGGGAAAGTATTCACGAAAAAACACAAAACTGAAACCCTGCACTTAGAACTGAAAGGACTAGAAACAGCGAAAAATTCACTGAGGAAAGGACGTCTGAGATCTGCTTCAAAATCACCTGGTGGATGGAAAAGAATCTACAGTAGGGTGGAAGGACTTTCTCGGTGGCGCCACGGATAGGAGTCCACCTGCCAATGCAGGGGACCCTGGTCCGATCCCTGTTCTGGGATGATCCCACATACTCGGGAGCAACCAGGCCCACACACCACAACTACTGAGCCCGAGTGCCCTAGAGCCTGTGCTTCCCAACAAGAGGAGCCGCTGCAATGAGAAGTCTGTGCACGCCAACGAACACCCAGCTCAGTCAAAAACAAAAACAGAATTTTAAAAAGTAAACAAAAAATAAAAATAGGAGAGTGGATATATGTGTATAACAGATTCACTTTTCTGTACAGCAGAAACTAATACAGCATTGTAAACCAACTATACTCCAATAAAAAGTTTTTAAAAAATAATGATTTGGTGGAGAGGGTACAAGTATATATGGATGAAATAAGACTGAGCGCTGTTGACACTGGATAATGGGTATATGAAATCTCAGTATACTACTCTATTCTGCTTATGTTTAAAACTGTCCAGAAGAAAGATTCTTAAAAGTATAGGGTCTTTGATACTTCTACTTGTACACTGCTGTCTCCAGTAATGCACAGCACTCTTAATCACAAAAAGTTTCAAGTTTTAAAAAATGAAACATATCTCAGTAGCCCTAGTTTTAAAGTAACTTATTTGCCTTACACAAAGTTTCCTCTAATTGTATAATATTTTACTAAAATTATGCAAAGATATTTAATACTGATAAAAATCAGTTGTAAAAACACTCCATATTCTGTTATAAGGTTGCAGTATGCACCACAATGAAGTTTAACATGAAATGTAAAAAAAAAAATAAAATGTTTTAAGTGTAGCTTTAATTCCAAGGGAATTTTTTAGGTTATTAAAATTCTAAAAGTTTTACATCTTTACAGTAACTGCTATTTACTGAGTGCCTAATATATGTCAGCTACTTTATAAGCAATCTCTAATTCTAAACACTCACTTTACAAATAAGGAAGCCAGCTCAAAGAGGAGATACATCCATGGTCATATACTACTAAAGGGAAAGCGACGATTAAGGCTCAGATCTAACTCTACAGCTCTCCAAAGCCATGTTCCTCTCACTCACTCAACAAATCTTAGACACTCACTACTAGCCTGGCACTGTCAGAGACAATGGGAGCTGACCAAACTTTAAGCAATGTGCTAAGGGTTTTAAACCCCACTTAAATTTTCACAACAACTCTAAAATGTAGGTACAGTTATCCCTTGAATGGATAAGGACCCTTAGTCTGAAGAGGTGAAGAAATTGCTTGAAGTCACCAGGAAGTGGCAGTACTGGAGGGGGAACCCTCCAAAACTCCTAGCCACTACAAGTCTAAAAGGCATGACCACGTAAATGGGTGTAAGCAGAAAACTGAAGGAAACTTCTGCAGCGTCTTGAGGAATCGGGGAGTGGAGCTGGGTTACTGTAAGGTCAAATCTGTGCTCGACAACCACACCGAGACACGAGGCAGTTCTGACAGCCAGGAAGCGAGCAGTCAACTTTGCAGGGCTTCAAATCTGGACTCTTGACACTTGCTGTGGGACCACCAGGAAAGCATCTGCTCCCTGGGAACTCGCTTCTTCTTCACACATCGAACGGAAATCTTGTCATCTATCCTCTGGGGTTGCAAGAATGTGAACTAGCAGTGCAGTGGCAGCCAGACTCTGGGTTATAAAGGAGCAGTCAGCTGTTATCCAAACGCAAACCCAGGGAAAAGGGAATCAGACTGTGGCTACACGTTCAGTGGTCCTGCCTGTGCCCCTGGCCTCACCTGAGCTTGCATGTACCAACGTTCATCAGCCACATCGCACCTCCACACCTGTTTCCTCACCTGGGCGATGAAGGTCCTCTACTCACCACCCAGAGCAACGTGAAGCAAGCTAAACCTGCGGGTCTAGATACCTAAAATCCGCGTCTAGCACACACAGTAAAGAGCAAACCACCGAAACACACTTGGCTCCGCCTTCTTTGCTTAAATTCTACAAAGGCCAAAAACTTTTTGTCCTCGTTATTTCCACACGCTACCGACGATCGAGACCGTACAGGAGGCCGCGTCCCCCAAACCAGAACCTCGCCGCACGGACCCCCCAGACCCCCGCCCCGCCCGAGGCCAGGCCGGTCCACCCCCACCGGCAAGGGCGCCGGAGTCGGTCCCGGCCGCAGGCGGGGCTCCGGGCGCCCGGCTTTTGTGCTCGGGGCCAGACGTGGCCTACGGGCCAGGGGACGCCACGTCCGGGGCTCGCGGGCTGCGGGGCGGCGCGGCTCGAGCGGGCAGACCCGGCGGGGGCAGGTCGGCGGCGGCGGCGAGGAGACGGGGGCCCGCGGGAGGCGCGAGTCGGCCCAGGCCGGCCGGAGAGGCGGGGAGGGCGACGCCGCACCCAGCCTTCCCCAC
>NW_024070185.1:108713398-108775521 GCF_014754425.2 Oryx dammah
CGAGGAAGAGGAGGGCGGGCGCAGCGCGAGAGGGGCGGGCGCGGCCGGCCGAGGCCCGGGCAGGCAGCGGGCAGGCCGAGCAGCTGCAGACGCGCCGGCGGCGGTGGCGGTGGCGGCGGCGACTGCTCCCGCGGCTCCCTCAGGGTCTTCCTCGGGCTGGTCCAAGATGGCGGCGCTCCCTGCACAGGGTTTCCTGTCACCCTCGCGATGGGCCGGACCACAAAAGAAGGGGGGAGGCGGCTGCGCGCGCAGCTGGCGGAGCCCGGAAGAGGGGGGCCGGGGCCCGGCCTGTGGCCACGCCCCTTCCGCAGTCCTCCCCCTCTGGACGCGTCGCGACGCCGCCGAGCCCGCCCCGCTGGTCCTCGCGCCAGAAGGGGCGGAGGAAAGCACTCGCGCAAGCGCAGTCTCGTGTCCTCGCCGCCTCGGGGAGCTAATGCGCAGGTTCGCGTGGGACCTGAAGTACCTCTGGGTCTTGCAGGTCTAGGAATGTTGCGCTGGGCACTTTTTACTGTTTTTACTGTCACTTAATGGACGCTTGCCGTACACCGGCCACTATGCTAAGCACACATTTACTGCACTCATTCATCATGTATGTATTGAGCGATTCGTACCTAACGGTGAACACGCTAGGTCCCTATCCAACAGCCCCCGGAGGTGCATATCGCCATTTTACTGATTGTAAAACTGAGGCTCAGACTGAGCACGTCGCTTGTCCAAGATCATGCAGCTAGGAAATTACACTTTCTGCTCAGTTTCACCTCTGTCCCTTGCAGCCTCCCTTTGAGGGGTACTTTTAATGAGAGAGAACTTGTGATATTTTTCAGAATTTGGCCACCACCCACCCTCTTCCAGGTTAGGCTTCTGTATCCCCTCACTCGAAAGTTTAGTGCACACCCGTGCAAGACCATTCTGACTTTCATGGGCCCTGGGCACTGTTGCTTTCTGCTGTGGATACGTGTTGGCTTAAAAGTCAACAGTCAGAAGACGAAGATCATGGCATCTGGTCCCATCCCTTCATGGCAAATAGATGGGGAAACAATGGGGAAAGTGTCAGACTTTATTTTTGGGGGGGGGCTCCAAAATCACTGCAGATGGTGACTGCAGCCATGAAATTAAAGTGCACTTGCTCCTTGGAAGAAAAGTTATGACCAACCTAGTTAGCATATTCAAAAGCAGAGACATTACTTTGCCAACAAAAGTCCGTCTAGTCAAAGCTATGGTTTTTCCTGTGGTCATGTATGGATGTGAGAGTTGGACTATAAAGCTGAGCGCCAAAGAATTGATGCTTTTGAACTGTGGTGTTGGAGAAGACTTTTGAGAGTCCCTTGGACTGCAAGGAGATCCAACCAGTGCATCCTAAAGGAGATCAGTGAATATTCATGGAAGGACTGATGGTGAAGGTGAAACTCCAATACTTTGGCCACCTGATGCAAAGAACTGATTCATTTGAAAAGACCCTGATGCTGGGAAAGATTGAAGGCAGGAGGAGAAGGGGACAACAGAGGATGAGATGGTTGGACAGCATCACCAGCTCAATGGACATGAGTTTCAGTGAACTCCGGGAGTTGGTGATGGACAGGGAAGCTTGGCATGCTGCAGTCCACTGGGTCACAAAGAGTCGGACATGACTGAGCGACAACTGAACTGTGGATTTATGTATTTATGTAATATGTAATATTTGCTTAATATATAGTTCATACTTTATAACTGCATTGATATACAGATGAATAAATTGTTATATAGCAAGTCATTTTCTTCAACCTAAAAGTTAGTTTTTCTCTTCTGATTTTGAAAGAACTTAAAAGATTTTGTAGACCCCCTAAAAATATTGTGGACCCTACTCACTGTGGATAAGAGGGCCCTGCCTCAGTCCACCAAAATGAAGTTCAGGCTTGCTTTGGGCATTCAAAACCTTTCATAAGCTAGTTCTGTCATGGGCAAGCGAGATTTCATTGGAAAAAAATGTATTGGAATTTATAAGTATCTTTTTGTTTTCCTAGAAAGACTTGAGAGTGAATCTCTGCTCTACAACTTACTAGTGATGTCTTTGGGCATGTCTCTTGAGTTCTCAGGTCTTCAGTCTCCTCAAAACTAATAATAATAATAAATATCACATGAGTCTGTGCAAATTAAGTAAGATAATATATGCAAATGCTTGGCATATAAGAATTTAATACATGGGATTATTATTGCATGATGGGCTTCCTGGTGGCTCAGACAGTAAAGAATCTGCCTGTGATGCCAGAGATCCCTGTGTGAGGAAGATCCCCTGGAGAGGGGAATGGCTACCTACTCCAGTATTCTTGCCTAGAGAATTTCATGGACAGAGGAGCTTAGTAGGTTACTGTCCAGGGGATCGCAAAGAACTGGACATGACTGAGCCACTTTCTATTTCACTATACTTGATAATCTAATATAAAGTAATATTGAAATCCATTCCTAAAGTAATAGGTCTATGCTTCTATTACTATATTCTTTAATTCCAATAAGTATAATTTGTTTGTGGTCACAGTTTAACATCTCTGAAATCAAATTTGCCTGTACCAAGTAAAGGAGAAAGCTGTGAACCAACTGACATTTCTTGTCCAGCGACAAACTTGTGTCTGGCTAGTAAGTTTCTATATACGCAATCGTCATCTGAACTGAAACCACTAATGCTTATTGCGGGCTTCCCTGGTGACTGAGTGTAGAAATGCAGGAGACTGGGGTTTGATCCCTGGATCAGGAAGATCTGCTGAAGAAAGAAATGGCAACCCACTGCAGTATTCTTGCCTGGGAAATTCCATGGACAGAGGAGCCTGGCAGGCATGGGGGTCACAAAAGAATCTGACACAACTTGGCGACTGAACAACCACCACAATGCTTACTGAATCCTTACTGTGCTCCAGAAAGTGTCCTAAGAACACACATATTTTCTTATTTGTTACTTAACAACATCCTCATGAAGTCAGTGCCCTATTCACCCCATTTTATGAATGAGGAAATTGAGTGTCATACAGGTCTAAAGTCATATAAGTAAAAATCAGTACTGGGATTTGAACTCAAGCACACATGACTTCAGATCGCCCATCCTAAGCACTGCTTTGTCCTTCATTGTCTATTTGCACTTTTACAGCTTAAATGTAGATCCCGCTAAGGTTGCTTAAGTTTGTGTCAAAAGCGTTACACTTCGATGCTGCATTGAAGAGAAACATCGTTGTGAATCCAGAATGCCCATCACCTGCTAAGCGATGCGATTAAACACAGAAGAAATTGTCAATTCTTGTAAAAATTCACAGAGTTTCCAAACTAGGAAGAGGCTGTGTTTCACTAATTGCAGCTTAATGAAGACGGAATGTCCCTTGGATGACAGACATTTGTCAGTGTTTCTGTTAAATTTTTCTTTAAAAAACAAACACTGTTTGTATGAAAAGAGTGTGCACAAAACATCAGCACTGTTTGTGCAAGCAGAAGACTAGAGAGCATCGCTAGAGAACTGTTACAGATGTCAGGGTGTCCACATGGCGGGATATATGAAGCCACAAAGCAGAAGGAGGTGCTTGTACATGTCCTGACACGGAACAATCTCTAGGAACTACTTCAAGCGAAAAAACCAAGATATAGAAAACTAAATAGCATGTCAATGTGTATTAAATTTTAAAAGGAGAGGAAAATAGACATATATTCTTGTGTAATTGGACATGCAAAGAGCTTTTTCCTATTGTCCTGAAACTGCTGCTGAAACCCAAATCTGAACCAAGAAGACCCTAAGGAGCCCACATTCTACATTTAAAAAGCTGCCAGTGGCTGGAACGCACTGTCTTCCAGCAGGGCATTAAAAAGCCACTTTCCACCAGCCCGCCATCAATCCTGATTCTACTTCTCCCTGCCTATTCCCCATTCCTGCCCATCTCGCCACAGACAAAAATATTACCTCTGGTCAATGGAAAGAAGAGACGGAGAGATGGAAGGAAAGCCAGGCTTAAAGACAAATACGGTTTTCTGAAAAGAGACCCATCTCTTCCCTCTCCCTCCATGGGAAGGGGTGGATGGGGGGAGTTGTAGTCTCTTAGACGCAAGAGCGAAGGGCTCAAGAGAATCATTAGTGAAGAGTGGGCATGCCTGCAGGAGGAGGAGGAGACTGGCAGCCCTCAGATGTCTGTTACTTACTAATCTGCTCTGCCCATTGCCTCCTAAGCAAAGGACAATGCAAATGGGGAGAGACCACACAGAAGGGGACTTTGGATGACATGGTGGAGGGCTCTGGGTGGAAGAAGACTGAAGCTGGGGTCACCATGCTCACACAGGCCTTAACTTCCCCGTCTTAGATTGAATAGCACAAGCTGGCAGTCAGCTGGGAGATACAGCAAATGTCTGAGGGCTCACTCATTCCCACAGGAGATGCATAGGAGCACTCCAGGTACCGATTCTTTGTCATATCTACATGTTCTTGTTTCACTGATACATGTCTAATTTCTTTTGTAAAAATAGATGTTATTCTAGTCTTTATCTTTTTCCAGAGCCTAAACATTTAAGTTCATTTTCAGATCTCTCTATTTGTTGTTTAGTTAAACCAAATCGATTCATCTCCTTGTTGGTTTTATAGGCTTAACTTTATTTGTTAATTTTCTTTGTATGTTTTAGAATTTTGATGCCTAGACTTATCTTGGATTGTACATTCTCTTTCCTCTCTCTCTTTGCTCACCCCATTTTTATGTAGTGGTTTTGGAGTTGCCATCAATCCAGAACCAAATATTAAAATATTGATGTCCCAGTCCCTGAGGTAATATTGAAGATACAGGAGAAACAATACAATTTGTACTCTAACGTCTATTGCCATGTGTTACCTAATTTTCAAAAAGTTAATATATAGTCAAATGTAGTTGATTAATTTCTAGTGATATGTAATTCAATTGAATAAAGACGAATAATTTAAAAATGCTAATCAAAAAAGAAGTGGCAATTTATGTACTGCACTCCAAAATTTGGCAGACCAACCAAGAAATGAAAATTAAGCCCATGAGATTCTTTAGTCTCTGGATATGGAAAATTATTAGATTCAAATTTATGATACAAAAGAAGAAAGTGAAAGTGAAGTTGCTCAGTCGTGTCCAACTCTTTGCGAGTCCATGGACTGTAGCCTACCAGGCTCCTCTGTCCATGGGATTCTCCAGGCAAGAATACTGGAGTGGGTTGCCATTTCCTTCTCCAGGGGATCTTCCCGGCCCAGGGATCGAACCCGGGTCTCCTGCATTCCAGGCAGACGCTTTAACCTCTGAGCCACCAGGGAATTCCAAGTGAGGCACAAATGTAAAGATAAGTACATGCTCTACTGAATTGTAAAGGGACTGTTGCGACTATTAAAATACCCACCCCACACCTTACGGGGGCTTCCCAGGCGGCACTAGTGGCCAGGACCCCGCCCGCCAGTGCAGGAGACACGAGATTCAGGTTCGACCCCCGGGTCGGGAAGATCCCCGGAGGAGGGCCTGGCAGCCCACTCCAGCATTCTTGCCTGGAGAATCTCATGGACGGAGGAGCCTGGCGGGTGCGGTCCACAGGGTCGCACCCCTATAACATAGTCCTCTGGAGCCACAGCTTCTGAGCGTGTGTTTGCATGCATGCTTGGTCATGTCCAACTTTTTGCAACCCCGAGGACTATAGCCCACCAGGCTCCTCTCTCCCTGGAATTATACTGGCAAGAATACTGGAGTGGGTTGTCATTTCCTCCTCCAGGGGATCTTCCTAGCTTAGGGATCGAACCCAAGTCTCCAGTGGCTCCTGCATCGGCAGGCAAGTTCCTTACCACTGAGCTACCTGGGTAGCCCCTTACAAGGGTGTAACAACAAAAATCATGTAAGAGGGAAGGTGTACTTGAAAATGGCTTCGGAGAGCTGTCTACAGAAAACAGGTTTATCGCCTCTAGAGTTTCCTCCAGTATTTGATCTGATAGCCTTCTCTTCCGTTGACCACCAGACGTGGATGGTTCAAATTTAGAGGCTACGTTCCATGAAATAATATGCATCTTTGAACGTTAGAATCACACTCAGTATGGCAAAATGACCACACCATGAAATCCAGATGAAAACTAAGATCTGGTAAGAAGATGGCAGGTTCAGCTCTTTCATCGCATGCTCTCTCCAAAGCATGCCCTTACTTAGAAAAAGGGAAGGCAGAGTGGTACTTGAATTTTCTTTCTTGCTTTGTTGACCTTGCACATTTCGTTGGAGGTAATGTAAGTGGAGAACTTTGGTGACGTGACACAGGACTGAATATGGTCAATCTTTCCGTGGCACAAACGTAGCAGGTGCTCTCAGGAGCTAAGATCTTATCCTAATTGCAAGTCAACAGCTTAGCATCATACAGTTTCCTAGGTATGAGCAGAGGATATGAGACTTCCGGGTCAGGGACAAAGGGCTTTATTGTGCACAGCACCGTACGCAGCATGCGCATCAGGAACTGCATGTTGGGAACCCTGAGCTCAGGGAAATCAAGTCTTCTGCAGTGGGGAGTAAGCCTGTCTGTCCTTTGCTCTGCAGGGAAGTCCTGTATCTTCGAAGACCATTTGCTCTCCAGCCATCCATGTAAAGATAGTCTGGGACCAAGAGAGTCAGTGCCTCTGCTCGCAAGATGTGCGGAGACAGAAGAGGTCCACGGAAAGGCAAGAGGTTATTATGCTCAGAGCACTGGATTCGGTGGAAGGGGAGAGTGAGTAAATGGTTTGCTGTGGAGGAAAGAAAATGGTTGGGGAGCCACACTGACCCCATTTCTAGCATAACTTAAACATTTATGTGTTTGTTTATTTTTGCCTGCGCTGAGTCTGCGCTGCTGTGCACAGGCTTTCTGGAGTTGCAGCGAGCGGGGAATGCACTCTTCACTGTGGTGTGTTAAGTCTCATTGCGACGGCTTCTCCTGTTGCAGAGCACAGCCCCTGGGGCTCGTGGGCTCCATAGTTGGGGTGCATGGCCTGAGCTGCCCCTTGTCCTGTGGAGCCCTCCCAGACAGGCACTGAAGCTGTGTCCCCTGCATTGGCAGCTGGATTCTTAACCAGTGGACCACAGGGGACGTCCTAGCATAGCTTTTCATAAGCTAAATGACCTTAGTCAAAGCACGTAACTTCTCTAAACCTCAACGGCATAATGGGATAATAGCTCTTCCCCCATAGAATTGTGGTTTAAATCAACTGGGAAAAGGTGACAGAAAGAATTAGTCACAGTATCCGGAATATTCTAAGCATTCAACAAAGGCCCAGTCCTTCTATCTTTCCCTCATTCACTGATTTCCTCGGAATCAGATGCAGGTAGACCCCTGACAGAGACTTAAATCCCTCCCCCTAATGGAGAAGGAAATTCTTGGGTCCCTTCTTGACTTAATTAAGATGCACGGCTTCAGATGTTGTACCTAAGCGACCCCAAAATGATAATGGGTTTCACACAAGTGAGAAGTTTGCGTCTGCTGTCACACAGACGTCTGTGCCAGAACCAGGGCCACGGTGGCAGGTTGCTCGTGACGATTCTTAAGTTCTTCCTTGATGCCAGTCGAATATATAGTTTTCATCTCATGGCTCAAAATACTTATTCCAACTGCCAAATCCTGTCTCATTCCAGCCAGCAGAGGGGAGAAGAAGAAGTGGACGGCACAAACCCGTCCTTCCATATGATCCAGAAGTTGTGCTCAGCACCTCTGCTCACATCACAATAATGAGTCAGGTGGCCACAGCTCGCTGTGAGGGAGGCTGGGAAACTTAGTCTTTATTCTGGGGAGGGTTGTTAAAAATAGAGGAAGGAAAGAGAGATCTTAAGAAGCAGCTGGCCATCTCTTCCACACCACCCGGCTTTGCTCAGGAGAGGGCAGGCCTGAGAGCTGGGTTTACACTCTGAAGCCACCAAGGCAAACACCAGAGCCAGCAGTAGGCCATGAGACGTTCCCATCGGTGTAATTCCCAGGGAGACTCTGAGTGAACAGCGTCCCATTTGCCTTGCCTGAGTTCTGAAAAAGTTGAGCAATAAAACAAAGAGAACCAGAGGGAGGCCAAAATATCACCTTGATCATTGACATAAGGTTGGGGAAGCCACTTTTAGACTGGTAGCCAACAGTGAATCCCAAAGCCGGGCTGTAAAGACCAGGGCCTGTTGCTTGCTGTTGGGGTGGGGGGACTCTGGAGCAGTCCCCTCCCAGTAAGAAGGATGATGCCAAGTTGAGCATGACCAAGTGTTCCCAAGTTTACCAAACAGATCAATCCCTCGTCTACTCAGGAATGGATAAAGTAAGGAGAGGAGTCAGAAACATGCTCAGAAAAACAAACTAACGAAACCCTTCCTCACGGAAACCAGGAGAAAAGGGATTCTGCTCTTCCAGCCATGGTGAGCAAAGACGGCGGCGTAGAAACAGCCTGTCCGACTCTCTGTGACCCCAGGGACTATACAGTCCATGGAGTTCTCCAGGCCAGAGTACTGGAGTGGGTGGGCTTCCCCTTCTCCAGGGCATCTTCCCAGCCCAGGTCTCCCGAGTTGCGGGTGGATCCTTTCCCAGCTGAGCCACAAGGGAAGCCCAAGGATACTGGAGTGGGTTGCCATTCCCTTGTCTAGAGGATCTTCCTGACCCAGGAATAGAACTGGGGTCTCCTGCATTGAAGGCAGATTCTTTACCAACTGAGCTATCAGGGAAGCTAGAAACAGCAGATGAGACAAGTATAATAGAGTCTGCAAATAAAAGAAGACCCAAATGACAAGTCAGAAACTACCCCACACTGTAATTGGGCTTGAGTCCCAGCCTTACTTCTTAGTAGCTGTGTGGGTTCGGATAACTTCCTTTAAGTCTCTCAGTCTTCATTTCCTTGCCTCTAACATGAGGCATTAGATCCTATGGCACCCTACTCCAATACTCTTGCCTGGAAAATCCCATGGACGGAGGAGCCTGGTAGGCTGCAGTCCATGGGGTCGCTAGGAGTCGGACATGACTGAGCCGCTTCACTTTCACGTTTCACCTTCAGGCTTTGGAGAAGGAAATGGCAACCCACTCCAGTATTCTTGCCTGGAGAATCCCAGGGACAGAGGAGCCTGACGGGCTGCCGTCTATGGGGTCGCACAGAGTCAGACACGCCTGAAGCGACTTAGTAGCAGTAGTATCTAATTCCTAGGATCTAGGATCTAATTCAAGGAAATGGCAACCCACTCCAGTTTTCTTGCCTAGAAAATCCTGTGGACAGAGGAGCCTGGTGGGCTGCTGCCCATAGGGTTGCACAGAGTCAGACACAACTGAAGTGGCTTAGCAAGCATGCATGCATTGGAGAAGGAAATGGCAACCCACTCCAGGGTTCTTGCCTGGAGAATCCCAGGGACTGCGGAGCCTGGCGGGCTGCCGTCCATGGGGTCGCACAGAGTCGGACACGACTGAAGCGACTCAGCAGCAGCAGCAGGATCTAATTCCTCAGGTAGTTGTGAAGAGAAAACGAGATAAAGCATGAGAAGTTCTTAAAGAGCGCCTGATCGTCAGCAAGCCCTCAGGAAACAGTGGCTGCAATCATTATTTCTGAGAGTCAATCAGTAACTCCTGAAGTAGTTCCTCCATATAAATTGGGGTGTGGGGGAAGGAAAACCTTTATCTGCTATTATGGAATGCACTAGAGATCCGAACTTTTCTGCAGGAGACTAAAAATTATTAGAGAGAGAGGGGAGAGGAGAAGAATAGGAAACAGGCTCCTGTAGGTATAGCTGGTTTGAAAAATTGAGTGGAAAAGAGTCCAGGGCAAACCTGGCTAGGTCTGTCCTTCCTATACCCACTGTGTCTCACACACACACACACACACACACAACCATAGACCAGCCAGTACTCATCCAGGGTCTGACATCACTATTCCCGGGAGAGGTCATTGTCTTTATAGATGTATTAGTTAGGACAAACTAGGTTTTGCTGTGTAACAAATGACCCCCAAATCTCAGTGGTGTACAGCCACAAAGGTTTATTTCCTGCTCACCCCTATGTCCCTGACGGGCCCTATTCCATGTTATCTTTACTCCAGGACCCAGACTGAGGACGTTCTCTCTCTCTTTCTCTGGAACACTGCCAGGTTTCATAGCAGAAGGAAAGAGACATGGCGAACAACACGCTGGACCTTCAAGCTTCTGTTCCAAAGCGATGTACCTCACTTCTTCTCTTGTTTCATTGGCCAGAGCAAGTCTTGTGGCCTCATGATGACAGATTTGGGGTGCAGAATTCTTCTCCAGGGAGGTTATATAGGAGAGGAGAAATCCAATCTAGCACAGTGGGTTACCTCCCTATCCAAACACACTCAAATGCCCGAGGCGTAGACAGCCACGGAGTGTTGCTTATTGGCTGACCCTGGGCCTTCTCTGAGCCTCAGTTTCATTCTCTGTGAAGTGGAGACAGCCGCACTTGTCCTGTGCACCTCACTGAAAAGGGGAAAGAATTCAAAGGCGATCACAGGTATGAGTGTGGTTTGTAAAGCGTACAGTCCCGCCCTTCCCTAAAGGGGTTTCATTGCTACCATGAGTCTAATAGGACAGATAATCGTGCCTCTTAAAAACCAACTGAGTAAGGGAGTCTCTGACGACTCTGCGGTTCCCTTACTGAGACACCTGGGAGACCCACTCAGGAGAGGCTGCCAAGTGGCCACATATCACAGATAACTGGGCATTCGCCCATCAGGGATTAGCTCAGCAGTGCCTGAGGTTCAGACTTGGGCCCCTGTCTCTTTCTGACCGCTGGCGCTCCTCAGTGCTTCCTTCCTATTTTTCTGTTCGGGCCCTTCAAAGGAAAGACCAGTGGATGCCTTTCTAACCAAGCCCCTGGTATGCACAAGAGGAAAAATAGAGATCCAAGTTGTTAACTGACTTGCCCAACTCGACAGGTGTGTTCAGAGCTGGGACTGGAAGCCAGACTCGGGATTCCTAATCTACAGCTTTTCCAAGACTTAGATTCCAACAGTGCAGCCTATTAGCTCTGAGATGTGGGTGGGCACCTTAATCTCTCTGGGCCTCAGTTTCCCCATCTGTAAAGTAGGTCTGGTGGCCCTGGCTTTATTGAATTGTTGTGAAGGTTGGACACGCATATAAAATCCCTCTTCCCCAAACCCTCAACCCCACCCCATGTTTCACCCCTCTATCCCCCTGCCGGGCATCAGTTCCCTCCTGAAAGAGGCCCCTGCAGCCTTCAAGGCTGATTCTGGGCACAGCTCCTGGCTTCCCTGCAGCTGAAGGGATTCCCTCCCTCCTGGTGTCTCAGTCCAGAGGAGGATTTAGATATTTTCCAATTCCCAGGGTATCTGTGAAACAAATGAAACTTTTGAGAGCAGACAGACATTTTGTTATTCTTCAAAGTCTACATTATTCTTAAAAGTCTCTCTCTCTCTTCTTGGGTCTTGCCAAAGATCCTTTTGCCCTCCAGATATTGGAAAGAGAGCTAAGGAGAAAAGGGAGTATGAAGGAGGAATCCATTCCTGCCTTTATATTTATTCTGGGATTTACAGGTTTAATGTCTGACCTTTCACTCTGAGTGCAAAGGAGGAGAGGTGCCATTTAGGTTGGATCCACCGCCTTATACCCGATACAAGTATGTACAAGCTGTGGACTTGTTTCATCAATAAGTGAACACAGGGTAGCTCTAAGCGGCTCATGCCTTCAATAAGTCTCCATTTTAGAACAAGAACCGGGGCCACTGGTTTGCAAAAACCACTGGGAAAACCGCTTCCTGCTCCCCCCAGTGCCGACATCTATTCTGGTATCCAAAGGAAGGAGCTGGCAAAGCAGAGTATTTCGGACCTGGTCCACAAGAGGGCGTCACAGGCCCGCGCCCGTCCAGCCGCCTGGTCGGAGCTCCGGGCTCTGCAGCCTTCCCCTGTCGCTCACACAAATCTGGCTTGACAGTACTCCTTCAATCTCTTCTTTTTTCCTTCTCTTTCCCTGGCCCAGGAGGACGTGAAGGAGCTTTTGGAGTCGGGTGGACTTGGATTAAAATCCTGGCTCGGTCATTTGCTGAGACACTGGAAAATGAGTTAGCACTGCGAGCTGCTGTATTATTAATCATTGCTCAATCCTTCCCAAGGCCAGGGAAGCACTGAATTACATGCAAGAAGGGCCCTTCGAGATTGGCCAGCAGAGTCCCCGCGTTTCACAGATGGGGACACTGAGGTCCAAGCTACACCAGAGCACAGCTGCCTCCAAAAATATATGACAGGGGCTTCCCTGGAGGCCCAGCGGTTAAGACTCCACGCTTCCACTGCAGGGGACACTGGTTCGATCCCTGGTTGGGGAACTAAGATCCCACGTGCTGTGCAGCATAGCAAAAGTAATAATAATAATAATACATAAGAGCGTTCATCAGTGAATGAACGAATCAATGAGTGAGAAGATAAGCCGGCAAGGACTTTGGATCCAGATAGAAACACAAACTTGTGTATCAACCGTGTAGCTTTGCTGGTGAGTAGCTTGACCAGGCTGCTGACCCCCTGTGCCTCCTGCTCCGCCCTCTCTCCTCACCTCCGTGGGGAAGGGGAGAGGTAACCAGGGATAATAGCAGCACCTGCTCCATGCGGTGTTGTGAGGATTCAGCGAGCTTGGACATAAAGTGCTCAGCCAGGTGCCTGGCACCTAGCTGATGTTCTGTCTTATTTATAATCCAGGTCTCAGTCATGTAACCTTCCTGAGCCTCAGTGTTCTCACCTACAGAGTTAGAATTTTACATAGCACTGGGGGAGGACTCAATGGCACCTTATAAAAAAGCCCTCAACATAGGATCCGGCTCAGGGTAGTGGTATAAAATGCAGTTTGTAATAATAGGGACTTCCCTGGTGGCCCAGTGGCTAAGACTCTGCGATCCCAATGCAGGGGGCCTGGGTTCAACCCCTGGTCAGGGAACTAGATCCCACACACTGCAACTAAGTGTTCACGCAGCACAGCTGAAGATCCCGCATCCTGCAGCTGAGACTCGGGGCAGCCAGTGCAGTAATCATCATTATTCTCACTTCATTCCCATGCGTGAAGTCAAGAATAACTGTTTCTAAGAACAAAGCTTTTCACGCGCACACACGCTTGTTACTGCGTTAGTTGAGACCTCTCGTCTCCCCTGGACTATTGCTGCAGTCTCCACCTTGAGGGGAATGACGGACGCCAGCTGGATGGAAGCTCCCCTCCAGGGGTCACCCTTCCTCAGCTCCAGACAATTGCCAGGGGGGCAGAGAGGTTCCGGGTTGAATCTGTGTCCTGTAGCTGCTGTAACCACAAGCTGGCACTTAAAACAACAGAAACGTATTCTCCCACAGTGTTGGAAGTTAGAAGTCTGAAATCATGGTGTGGCGGGGCCCTGCACCCTCTGAGGTTGGGTCAGACCCTTCCTTCACTCTTCTGGCTTCTGGGGGTCCTTGCTCGCTGCTCCTTGACTGACAGCTGCGTCACTCCCCTCTCCGCCCCCATCACCAGCCACATGGCATCCTCCCCATGGCGCCCCTACATTGCTTCTCTTCTTATCAGAACATCAGTCACATTTGATTCAGGGCCCGTCCTATTCCAATAAGACTTCATCTTAATTTACGTCTTAACTGCATCTGCAAAGACCCTATTTCCAAGTAAGTTGAAGTCAGGCACCACAGGTTTGCATTTCAACAAATCTTGTTGGGGGGATGCAATCAACCAACAACACTTGTTAAAAGATGTTTCAAAAACTTTGAAATTTTGTGAGCTCTTCCGGTTTATCAGTATTTATATATAAAGTATATCAGCAAAATTTTCTTTTATTAGTTTCTGTGAAATGAATATACTATAAATTATATAACTATTATCTAGATTCAAATCATATCAATAAATTATTAATTATATTATGAATCTAAATTATTTATAAATTCTGAACTATTAGAACAGTTAATTTGAAAATAGCTACACAAGTCAAAGAACACGTCCCTGCGGACGTGAGAGGCCTGTGCCTGTGTGCGTGCTAAGTTGCTTCAGTCGTGTCTGACTCTTTGCAACCCTCTTAAGACCAGGCAGCTATACCTGAGCACAGACTTTAGCACAGACTGTAGCCCACCAGGCTCCTCTGTCCATGGATTCTCCAGGCAAGAATACTAGAGTGGGTTGCCACGCCCTCTTCCAGAGGATCTTCCCGACCCAGGGATCAAACCCACGTCTCTTATGTCTCTTCCATTGGCAGGTGGGTTCTTTACCACGAGTGCCACCTGGGAAGCCAGAAGGCGCACGGGCCATGCCTTTTCAACCCCGGCCTCGTGGACTCCAGCGTGGTCTTTCTACTAAGCAAGATGATGCTGTTGCTGCCTCTGTGATGGCCTGCAGCTGGCGTCAGTGGCTTCGGTTACCTCTCTCCCATGGCCCCTGGTGCGGTCTGCACTCAGCTGTAGCTGCCTCATCTTAATCTGACCCAGAACAGACCTTCACGGCCGGCTTCTGTGTTTCCTCCAAGAACGATCCCATCTTCCCCATTCCCCACCCCCACCAACCCACACACCACCACCGCCCTCCCTGCCGCCCGCCGTTTTCTCAGCTGCTCATCATTCAAGGCCCAGCTCAAAGGCCACTTCCTCTCTGAAACCTGCCAGGCGCGACACTGTCTCCCACCCTTAGTTCCATAGTATCTGGCTTCTGCATTTTGTAGCACTTCTCCCACTTTTCCTGGTATCATAGTGAGGTTGTACTATTAACTTCTTCTCCCACTAGGGAAGGAGCTCCCAGAAGTCAGGAGCATCGCCTTGGTCGTTGTATCCATTTACCAGGCCTGTGACAAACATTCCTTGCTCGACCAAACCGTAGTCAGCCTTCTGCACCTGCTCCTAGGTACATCTCTGCACTTCCCTCTAAAATCTGCTTTCAGCCAGAACCCTGCTAAGTCAGTTTCCCCAGCCCTTGATATCTGATCAGGTTCCTTATCCTCTACCATCTCTCAAGAGATGTCTGATTATTCCAGCCCGCCTTCAGCAAAAATCCTGTTCGGTTGGTCTAGCCAGAATTCCTCTTACCCTCGATATTTCCTCCCAGTAATTTTCCATCCACTGACCCCACCCTGCTCCCTGACTATAAGTTCCCACTTGCCTGTGCTGTGTTTGAGTTTAGCCCAGTCTCTCTCCCACATTGTGAGACCCCAGTGTAATCCCTGTACCTGTCATTATGGTCCTGCATGGAGTCTGCCTTGCTGTCTTTAACAAATACCATTGAGGTTTTTTTTTTTTTTTCTTTAACATCTTCCATAACAAAGATCACAGACTGGGCAGCTTACACAGCAGAAATTCATTTTCCTTACAACTGTAGAGACTACAAGTCTGAAATCAAGAGTTGATTCCTTTGGAGGCCTCTCTCCTTGGCTTGTAGGTGGATGTCATCACGTGGTCCTCTGTGTGTCTGTATCCTGAATTTCCTCTTCCTGTAAGGACACCGGTTAGATTAGCGTGTGTGTGTGTCTTCAGTCATGTCCGACTCTGTGACTCCAAGAACTGTAGCCTGCCAGGCTCCTCTGTCCATGGGATTCTTCGGGCAAGAATACTGGCGTGGGTTGCCATGGCTTCCTGCAGGGGACCTCCCTGACCCAGGCATCAAACCCACGTCTCTTGCATCTCCTCCACTGGCAGGCAGATTCTTTACCTCTGAGCCAGCTGGGAAGCCCTATGTCGGACTATGGCCCACCCCAGTGACTTTATTTTAGCTTAATTACCTCTTTAAAGTCTCTGTTTCCAAATGTAGCCGCTTTCTGGGGTACTGGGGGACAGGACTTCAGCACAGGAATTTGTGAGGGGACACAGGTGGTGTTCTGGTAAAGAACCCGCCTGCCCGTGCAGGAAACATAGAGACCCGGGTTCGATCCCCGGGTGGGGAAGGTCCCCTGGGGAGGGCCTGGCAGCCCGCTCCAGGATTCCTGCCCGGAGAGTCCCATGGGCAGAGGAGCCTGGCGGGCTACCGTCCTTGGGGTTGCAGAGCTGAACACAACTGAAGTGACGCAGCAGCCACAGAATTCAGCCGGTTAACAGGCATCTACTTAAAATTGTTAAAATCTAAAGAATACAGAAATGTGTGAGTATTATTATCTCAAACAATTACAGGTAAAACTAAAGTCCCGCTTTCCCTTCCACTTCACCCAACTGTGGACACTGCCACCAGAGCCGTTTGTAAGCTTTTATAAATACGGGTGCATGTACATAAAGAATAGCTTTGCTGGTTTTTGTTTTCTTTCATCTAAATAAGATTTTCTATATTGTTTTGCAAATCGTTATCTTACTATTTTTTTCATGTACATAGCCACCCCACCTCCTGCCCAGACCCAGAGTTTAGCTACGGTGGTTAAGCATATTCAGAACCTTTGTTGAAATACTGGAAAGAATGAAGGCATGGGGAATGGGTCTGTTCTGTGTTTTCTGGCAATCATCTGATATTATAGGGTCATTTTCTCATTACTGGAAAGCAGTAATTATAATACTCATCTCCTTAGGTCCGTAATACCACATATAACCATCAAGACACCTCAGTGTTTGCAGGACCAGAATGACAGATTCTGATGGCTTAATTTCATTTTAAATCTTTTCTGAAATTTGTTGCCAATACAGTATTTCCCGTCAATAAGGTTGAAGAGATCTTTTAAAATGGTTGTTGGTTATCTGTCCATGAAACAAAGTATATTCCACAAAATTCATTAGGCACTGTCTAGTAAATAAGCTGCCAGGGGAAAAAGAGAGAGAGGGGGAGAAATAATTGCCCTTTAGCTCTTGGGAGCATAATTTCTGAAGGTTGTGTGAAGGCATCTCTTTGTAGCAATGACTGAAGTTTACTTATCCTCTCTTGTTGCTTCATGCAGTACCACGGGATGGGGTAGATTGTTTAATGTCATTTAGAGGTTACCGTTCACTTTAATGGGCTTTCCTGGTGACTCAGATGATAAAGAATCTGCCTGCAATGTAGGAGACCTGGGTTCAGTCCCTGAGTCAGGAAGGGAATGGCTACCCCCACTCCAGCGTTCTTGCCAGGAGAATCCCATGGACAGAGGAGCCTGGTGGGGTCACAAAGAGTCAGACACAGCTGAGCGACTCAAACTTTAATGCTCAACCAGTTCCGTCTGAGTAATATCTTTATTCAGTTTCACTTCCTTGATAATTCTGAGAGCCTGAGGAATGCTTCCATTTCCCACAAATCCACGTCGTGAAAGTTAATTCTGTTGACCATGCAGCCTTCTGCTGATCGCTCTCCCCATCTTCACTAAAGCAAAGACCCAAGCTGTTCATTGAGATCCCCGAAACAAATCTCATATCTGAAGGTTCAGCTTAACGAATTTTACCAAAGCGTTTCTAATAGCATCAGACTCCCCCGGTAGCTCAGATAGTAAAGAATTTGCCAGCGCTGCAGGAGAGCCGGGTTCAATCCCTGGGTCAGGGAGATCTCCTGGAGAAGGGAATGGCTACCCACTCCAGTATTCTTGACTGGAGAATTCCATGGACAGAGCAGCCTGTGGGCTACAGTCCGTGGGGGTGCAATGAATCGGACATGATTGAGCAAGTAACACTTTCACTTTCATTTTTTTTCCCTAATAGCGTCTCTATCATCCTCGCCTTTATCGCCATTATTATCGGAGGTAATACATCCTGTCAATATATCCCTTTTGCAAATGAGGACTCTGAGTTTCAGAGAGGTTGAGCAACTTTCCCAAGGTTATTCAGCGAATGGGTCAGGAAGCAGGTCTCAAAGCACTGTCCAGAGTTTGGCTGGGATCACTGGTAGAGCCAGAGCACACTTAAGCTGTTTCACAAAGGCATTAAGTAACTGAACCGCATAGTGAGATAGTTATTCTATTTTTGGTTACCTTTCATTTCCTTCTGATTAAATCAAGGAAAGCCTCGGGTTGCTGCTAATAGCTTTTAAAAGTTCTCTAACACGTGCCAATCGCCCAGAGCACAAGCAACAGAATCAAGCTGGAATTTTATGACACTACTTTATTTTCCTTGTATTTATTTTTAGGAAAAGAATATTGATTTCCCATGGAGGTAGCTATATAAATGCTCTTTATATATTTAAATTGTTGTAAGTGAGTAGATTTACAGAAAATGTTGGGTTAACTGTAGTGTGGCAAGTTCACTGAAACGGCAAAAACCGTGAGGTTTGCGGCCTCAAGTCTGGGGAAGAGTGCGTGTTAATAAGGAGGAACTTAAGAATGGCCTGGTCTCTTCAGTCCCAAGGGGCCACCTCTCTCCTCCGTGGCTGGCAGGAGGCCTGAGAAGAGGCCCCTCAACCCAGCCCAGCTCCAGCCCCAAGCAGAACCAGTTAACCAGTTAACATCTTAATATTCCAGACCCACCTGGAGCACAGCTTTCCCTTTCTGCTGGCTTAGGGTCCTACCTTCTCCATTTCAAGGGGGATTTCCAACTCTCTTTGCATAACAAAAGTCCCCTAGACATTGTCTTCCTTCAAGCAAACAAAAAGAGCAGCCAGGTTTCTCTCCAATGCAGTTAAACGCCCGGCGGTCTGCGAAAGGCCTGCTTGCATTGCGTTCAGTCCTTCAGTTGTGTCCTACTCTTTGAGACCCCATGGACTGCAGCACGCCAGGCTTCCCTGTCCTTCACCATCTCCTGGAGCCTGCTCAAAGATACAAAGATGTACTCTGAATATAAGTTAAATAAGCAGGGTGACAATATACAGCCTTGAGGTACTCCTTTCCCAATTTGGAACCAATCTGTTGTTCCACGTCCTGTTCTAACTGTTGCTTCTTGACATACATACAGATTTCTTGGGAGGTAGGTAAGGTAGTCTGGTATTCCCCTCTCTTTATATATTAATATATTAATTAGTATATGTATATATATATATAATATAGGTATAGGCAATCAGTAATGCAGAAATAAATTTGTTAATAGACACAAAGTTGGCTATTATCTTTAGTACAATAACATGATATTTAAAATTATCTCTTAATTTTTAAATTACAAGACAAAGTCAATTTGCATTTCTGTGAGCAAGACTAGAAATATTTTTCTATAATATACAGAGTTATCAAATAACCTAGTCCAAGACAGTGAAAGATTCAGGCCTCTATGGTACTAGGGTGCCCTCAACGATAAAACCCAACTTTCCATTGAAAGGACAGTCAATAAACCTTCAGTTTTTCATCTAAACATATATTGTAGTTATAAGAGCTAACCCTGGAGAAGGAAATGGCAACCCACTCCAGTATTCCTGCCTGGAGAGTCCCACGGACAGAGGAGCCTGGTGGGCTACAGTCCACGGGGTCGCAGAGAGTCAGACACGACAGAAGCAACTTAGTGTGCATGCATAATAGTTCATTTCATGAGAGTGCTTAGTGTGTGCCAGGAACTGTTGAAGGTACTTTCCTAAGAGTTCATCTTATTTAATCCTGACAACTAGTCTGTGAGCTAAACCATGCTACCATTCTGTGTTGACCCATGAGAAATGCGGATACAAAAAGGTTAAATGCCTTGACCAACGTCATGCACGTAGGAAGTGAGAAGCTGCCACACAGTGTCACTGTTAGTTCAGCTTTTGACTGGGGGCCATCCAGGTTGTCTCCACTTTTTCCTATCATGAAGGTCACAGTGAATATAATTACATCATTATATCAAAGATAGTATATCATTCTTTGCATCTCAGAATTTCTTGAAGTGGAATGGCTAGGTCCAAGAATACGTGCTTTTTACATTTGATCGATGTGAGCAAATTGCCCTACACCTTGCCTACAGTAAGCATTATCAGTCCTTTTAATATTTGCCAGTCTGATAGGTGAAAAAATTTTTTTCTTGCTGTTATTAAAATTTACATTTCTTTTTATGGCAAGAATTCTTCAGTACATTTTAAAAGGATAATTATCAGAGCCAGAGACTATCTTGCCCCACTTCCCTACCGCCGTCCCCCACCGCCACCTCTTAGTAGAGCTGTGAACTTAGAGGGAGGTGCCTGGAGGGCAAGGGATCTGTCCAAGGCCATCCTGTGACTTAAGGGCAGACCTGGGACTCTCCTCAGGGTCTGACTTCTTTTTGGAATAGAGTCTTACCTGAGCCTCCCTGCCACTCATGTTGCTTTTAGTCTGAATACAAGTGGGTATTCTCACCTATCAGAAGTAAGCTCTTCTTGGAATTCCCTGGCGGTCTAGTGATTAGAATCTCCAGCTTCCACTGCAAGAGACACAGGTTCCATCCTTGGTAGGGGAAGTAAGACCTGGCATGCCAGGCGGCACAGAAAAAAAAGTAAGCTCTTCTTTGTATTAGACAGTCAATGGAGATGATTAGATAGTTAGCTATGCCATTTGAAAAAAATAAAAAATTGAATTCCTACCTCATCACCAATGTACCAAGCACCTAAATGTAAGTAAATTAATGTTAAAAATGTAGATTGTAAGAAAAATATGAGTAAATTAGTTCTGTGATTTATAAAACAACTCATAAAGATAAGTTTGACACATTTGACTAAACTGTTTTCAAGGCAGCCGAGAAGTACTTGGAAAACACAGATTAAACGCTAATAATGGCAATTCCTTGGTAGTCCAGTGGTTACAACTCGGTGCTTTCACTGCTGTGGCCCCCAGTTCAATCCCTTTACAGGGAACCAAGATCCCAGAAGCCACTCAGCACAGTCAAAAAAAAAAAAAAAAATCCAGTAATATTTCAGAAAAATCCCATAAAAACTATGATCATATTCACTTGCTTACCACTCAGTCCTATGTTACCAATTCTTGATTTTAATTTTATAAACAGTCTTGTGAAGCCGTCAGATTTCCATTCGCGTTCTGTAATTTCTCCCCCAGTTCAGCGTGTGGTCTGAAAGTTTCCAGAAACCTGCACTTCACAAAGTCTTCTTTGCGAATCTTCTCGAAGACGCAGCGTTTTTTGCAGAAGCATCAAACAATACCTGTTTCTGTTTGTTTGTTTTGGCCCTGCTGGGCAGCTTGCTGGCTCTCGGTTCCCCAACCAGGGATCAAGCCCTTGCTCTCAGCAGTGAAACCAGAGGCTGAATCACTAGGCCGTCGTGGAATTCCCAAATAATAACAGTTTACAGTTTACCTGTATGCAGGTCAGGAAGCAACAGTTAGAACTGGACATGGAACAACAGATTGGTTCAAAATAGGAAAAGGAGGACGTCAAGGCTGTATATTGTCACCCTGCTTATTTAACTTCTATGCAGAGTACATCATGAGAAACGCTGGGCTGGAGGAAGCACAAGCTGGAATCAAGATTGCTGGGAGAAATATCAATAACCTCAGATATGCAGATGACACCACCCTTATGGCAGAAAGTGAAGAAGAACTAAAGAGCCTCTTGATGAAAGTGAAAGAGGAGAGTGAAAAAGTTGGCTTAAAGCTCAACATTCAGAAAATGAAGATCATGGCATCCGGTACCATCACTTCATGGCAAATAGATGGGGAAACAGTGGAAACAGTGGCTTAATTTATTTTTCTGGGCTCCAAAATCACTGCAGATGGTGACTGCAGCCATGAAATTAAAAGACGCTTACTCCTTGGAAGGAAAGTTATGACCAACCTAGACAGCATATTAAAAAGCAGAGACATTACTTTGCCAACAAAGGTCCATCTAGTCAAGGCTATGGTTTTTCCAGTGGTCATGTATGGATGTGAGAGTTGGACTATACAGAAAGCTGAACGCCGAAGAATTGATGCTTTTGAAGTGTGGTGTTGGAGAAGACTCTTGAGAGTCCCTTGGACTGCAAGGAGATCCAACCAGTCCATTCTAAAGGAGATCAGTCCTGGCTGTTCATTGGAAGGACTGATGCTGAAGCTGAAACTCCAATACTTTGGCCACCTCATGGGAAGAGCTGACTCATTGGAAAAGACCCTGATGCTGGGAAAGACTGAGGGAAGGAGAAGAAGGGGACGACAGAGGATGAGATGGTTGGGTGGCATCACCACCTCAATGGACATGGGTTTGGGTGGACTCCAGGAGTTGGTGATGGACAGGGAGGCCTGGCGTGTTGCAGAACATGGGGTCGCAAAGAGTTGGACACGACTGAGCGACTGAACTGAACTGAACAGTTTACAGACAACAAAAGACTCAAAATCATGGTCAGAGGCATGACTGCAACGCAACTGACAAAGAGATGTGGTCATTGCTGCTATAACTTAGAGCATGTTACGGAAATAACTATAATTATGGCCAGCACCATTTTATCAGGGTGATCAACTTTTAGAAATTTCATATAATTTCTAAAACATTAATGTTAGTAACATTAACCCATACAATGTAACCTAAGAAGATGTCTTATATACACTATAACCTAAGGAGCAGACGGTTGAGAGCCCCTTGGACTGCAAGGAGATCCAAGCAGTCCATCCTAAAGGAAATCAGTCCTGAATATTTATTGGAAGGATTAATGCTGAAGCTGAAACTCCAATCCTTTGGCCAACTGATGTGAAGAACTGACTCTTTTGAAAAGACCCTGATGCTGGGAAAGATTGAAGGCAGGAAGAGAAGGAGTCGACAGAGGATGAGATGGCTGGATGGCATCACTCTCTCAATAGACATGAGTTTGGGCAAACTCTGGGAGTTGGTGACGGACAGGGAGGCCTGGCGTGCTGCAGTCCATGGGGTCGCAAAGAGTCAGACACGACTGAGAGACTGAACTGAACTGAACTGAAGAGGTTTATTACCACTCATTTGACAATGCTTCCCCTATAATTTAACGTAACAAAAAAACCTAATTAGTTTAAGATTTCTTTCTCTGAGATGCTTCAGGGACCACCTTAGTTTCCCAACCAGGGACTGAACCTGTGAACAACTTTCTGAAGACAGGGTGGTGGGTCTAATGTGTGCTGCTTCTGGGTCTAGCTCTCCGGACATTACCCTCGGGTATGTTTAACTCTTACGTGTCTCGGTTTCTCCCTGGGAAAGTCTAAACTGCCGTGGGTGCTCAGAGCACTCGATCAGTTCTTATCTCCTGCCCCCACCGGAGGGACACTGCTTACTTAACAGCTGCACCCGGGTCCCCCATAGAACCGCAGGATTGTCACAGGGATCAATCCTCAGATACTTCCTCTGGGCCCTCATTTGCCTGAGGACACCCTGTGGCCAGAAGGAGCAAGTGTCCCTTGTTTTTTTGGAGCTGAATCAGTCTCACATTTCACTAGCAGAAGTTTTGTTCAGACCATATAGCAGCTTGTTTTATTTTTCCATTTAAACCAAATTTAGCAAAGACTCAGCCACTCATGTTTCCTTGGGCCTCCTGCCTGTATCCCGCCACATCTCTAGGAGATGCACTGGTGCCCTTTAAGACTCCGAGTCTCAAGTAAAAACAGCTCGAATAAAACGTTTAGGATCATCACTCGAAAGCAATGGAATCTAGATATCAGGAGAAATCCCCGGGACACCCGAGGAGCACGGAGAAGCTGGTGGGACTCAACGGGGTCTGTGTTGGGACCAAGCGCTGGTTCAGGGCAGACCCCAGGGGTCCTCTGGGAATCACTGATATCCTGCTGACTGTGCCATTCGTGTGTCGATGAAAAAATTAAGAGTTGATCTAAGAAAGAAACGGAAAATGTTATTTGAGCCAACCTGAAAGGATTATAACCTGGAAACAGTCTTTCAGAAAATGCTGAGGACTGTGCTACCCACTGGAGGTCAGAGCACAGTTACTGAAGGTTTTGAAACAGAAGGTTATATATCAAATGATGTATTGACAGTTGACACAATCCAGACCTTACAAAGTGAGTAAGTAGCGAGTCCTCGAGGCCCCTCACAAAATGGAGAAAGAATCTTACCTCCTAAGAAGATCTGGTTAATACATGTGCATAATTACACCCTAAAGGGGAGGGAGGAGACGCAAACAAGCAGAGGAAAATTTTGTGTTTGAATTTTTCTGGTCTTTCCATAAAATACGAATTTACTTTCATCACTGGCTACAAGTCCACTTGTAGGCAAAAATAAAAAGGCGGGGGCGGGGGGAGTAGGGTTTTGGTGAACAGCTATCAAGTTCTTCCATGCCTCATTCCAACAGTCCACATTTCCTTGAGGGTCTGTGTTAGCTTCCTAGGGCTGCATAACAAAGTACCACAAACTAGGTGGCTTAACACGATGGAAATTTGTGACCTCACATTCTGGAGGCAAGACTCTGGAATTAAGGTGTCGTCAGCAGGGCATGCTGCCTCCGAACTCTCCAGGGAAGGGGCTGTTCTTCCTGTCTCTCTTCTAGCTCTGGTTGTCAGACATTCCCTGCACTCTCAGCTTGTAGACGTGCGGCTCCAATTCCCCACCATAGCGTGGCCTTCTCTCTCCGTGTCTGCACGTTGTCTTCCCCTTGGTTGGGTGTCTCTGTGACCAAATTTCTTCTTTTTAAGGGCACTGATCATATTGGACTAGGGCTCACCCTAGTGACCTCATTTTAACTTAATTATCTCTGTGAAGATCTTATTTCCAAATAAGGTAAACATTCAGAAGTATTAGGGGTTAAGACTCCAACATATCTTTTTTGGTGGGAAGGCACAATTCAATCCATAACAAGATATACTGGGACTTCCCTAGTGGTTCAGTGGTTGGGAATCCGCCTGCCAATGCAGGAGACTTGGGTTCAGTCCCTGCTTGGGGAAGATGTCACATGCCTCGGAGCAACTAAGCCCATGAACCACAGTACTTAGCCTGTGCTCTAGAGCCCAAGTACCTCAACTACTGAGCTTGAGCACCACAACTACTAAGTCTGCACGCCTAAAGCCTGTGCTCTTCAACAAGAGAAGCCACTGCAATGAGACGCCTGAGCACCGCAGCTAGACACTGCAGCAAAGAGAGAAAGCCCGCATGCAGCAACCCAGACCCGAGAGACCAAAGCAAAGAAATTTCAAGAAAAAAGACAGATTATCTGCAACCAACTCTTGGGCACTGATAATATTCTGTATCTTTCGCAACAAAAGCAAACCTAAACAAACAAAGAGAATGTATCGGAAGGATGCTGGGCAGCTTCTGGCATCAAAGGAGCACTTAACGAGGCTTTGGTAGGGAAAGTCTGGGCAGAATCAGCAGTCAGGGCAGCCCCAGGCAAAACCTCATGGACATCGCGGGGTCTGCCTTCTGCAGGGCTCAACTCCAGCATCCTACCAGCCAAGTACCCCTTCTCTCAAGACACGAATTCTTGGAAGAGTCAGTTGGGTCAGCCTGTGGTGGAGCTAGGGGGTTGTGAATGGGACAGACAGTCTTGCTGGGACCTCATGGGGATTGAGGAGAGAGGCAGATACTCAAAAGAAACAGGGAAGGGGCTGCTAGGAAAGACGGGAGAGGAATGTGTTTTGCAGGCAAAACCACAAACTGTTTGCTACACATTGTAATTCATCTGAGGATGATTTTCAGCTCAGACAGTTATATTTCTAAATATTTTGGCACTTAAAGAAGCCATTTAGTCATCTGGAAAATGCAGAGTTGTGGAAAAATGTCTTGTCATGTGGTAAAAGAAGCACTCATGGTGGATCAGGAGAGCAGGTTTTATTTTTTAAAAATATTTGCAGACGGTATAATTCTGCCTTGGAAACGGAAGAGAATCCACTGAAGAGCTCTTGGAAGCAACAGGAAGGTTATCACTAACTGGAAAAGAAAATAATGGATTATAAATCAACTAAAGGGAAAGCATAACAGAACCGGAGGCAGCGTCCAAATTATTGACCAAGGCAATCTATAAAGGAGTCAACTCAGCGAAAATGCAAAGCTTAAGAAAATGCTTTTTCTTTACTAGGAAAAAACATCAGAGGCGTCCCTGGGGGTCCAGTGGTTAAGAATCTGACTGCGAATGCAAGGAACACAAGTTCAATCCCCGGTCCTGGAAAATCCCACATGCCTTGGAACAGTTAAGCCTGTGCACAACTCCTGAAGGCCGCTTGCCTACAGCCCATCCTCCACAAGAGACGCCACCGCAGTAAGACACACACAGAACCAAGAAAGTAGACCCTGCTCACCACACTAGAGAAAGCCCCAGTGCAGTGACAAAGACCCAGTGAGACCATCTGTGTCATTTTAGGGGGCCTCCAAGTCATTTCAGGAGCATGCTGAAGAGCTCCGGTACCACAGTCCTTTATGTCTCAGTGTAGAAAAGAATTCAGTGATAGACAGAGTGATACACAAGAAGTAAATTAGTGAAATAGTACGCTTGTGAGGTTTACAGGTGGGCGGGCGAGACACGCTGCACCCTGAGACCTTATTAGGCTACTGTTTTAAAGTCAAATGAAAAGAGAGGAAGGGAAAAGAACTTCCTTTTCTTTCTCAAGAAGACGTCAGGCTCCACCATCATTTCCTCCTCTAGGTTGATTGAGCAGAAGAGTTTTCTTGTCCCTAGATGGCCAAGCTAGGTCCACAAATTATTGTTTTTTTTTTGTGTGTGTGTGTGTACAGAGTATGTCCTAGGGATCATTAACTTATGGAGCTAACCCGGCAGGTTGTGGGTCTCATGGCATCACTGTTTTATTGCTTTGGGGCATGTCTGATGTTGCATGATCTTGTTGCTAAGCAGGCCTGCATGGTTTTGTGGTTATGCAAACCTGCTTTCTTGAGTAACCATTAACTTACAGGGGTTTCCCATATTTTCCTACTTACAATCCTTTAGTGGGATTAATTATTTAATCACTTACTTTGTCCCTTTACTCTGTCTCTATCACCAGCACAGCGAAAAATAAAACAAAACCCCTCAGATTTGTTTTGGAGGCATAAAAGATGAACAACACCAGACTTGACATTTAAACCTGAAAATCTGAGTCAGAAATTCAAAGGAAAAGTCCTAGTCCTTGGACAGCAAGCCTTCATAGCCAGCAAGTTTCCTTGCAAGGGACAGGGTCCAGGGCTTGATTCTGCCTGTCACTTACTGATTTGTGAGACCTTGGGCAAACAATGTACTCTTTAGGAGACTTACTTTCTCCATCTGTGAAGTGGGATAAGCATATCTTCCTGCTTCAAGAACTGTTGCAAGGATCATGTGGGAGAAATTATTTGAAAGTGCTTTATAAGCTGTAAGGCAGGCTTCATGTTGTAACTACAATTTTTTAAATCCCCCAATGAAGCCAGATAAATGTGACAAAATCACAATGAGAAAGTCTCTATTTCACTACTTTCATTTTGCCAAAAAGACAAACACGTTTTATCTTATTAAACCAATTAAAAGTTGATTTGTAAACAACTTTTTAAGCTTTTTTAAAGGATTTGTTTATTCGTGGCAGTGCTGGGTCTTGTTGCGCATGCTGGCTTGTGTTCGGCAGGCGGGGCGACTCTTAGCTGCAGTTCACGGGGTTCTTATTGCAATGGTTTCCCTTACTGCAGAGTGATAGCTTACACCTTGTTTTGGGGTCTCAGACAAGCCCCCAAGATAATAGACGAAAGCTTACGGTGTTCCACTGGATTTGTGGTCTCCGAAGGAGAAGATTTAACTCTGGGACTAAAGGCAGTCTCCTTCACCCAGAGCTTTGTGCAGTAGAAATTCTATTAAAGTGATAGTGGCAGAAAAAGCTTCTGACACAGACCTCAGAAGGGGCTAGAAAGATTATACGCCTCCCTAGTGTAAGCAGAGTATTATATACTTGTCTGCTAGCTGCTGAGAATAGAAAAAAACACCTCAAGGCTGTGAAAATATTGCCCAGAGCCTGTCCCATAACATACATCCTGGGGTGACATCACCATGAGGCTGGCCAGAAGGAACTGGTTAACCCAAAGCTCAAGGCTGTGGAAGTTTTACCCAGACCTTCTCCCATAACATACATTCTGAGCTAAAAAAAAAAAGCATGTCGTTGAGCAAGAGATACTGCGGCCTATGAGGCCTATGTGCCTAAAGCAAAAGAATGTTCACCTCCTCCTTGAAGGGGCCCGGAGCTCGCCTCCTCCTTGAAGGGCCTGGGAACCTAAGTTAACGCTCTCAGGAGCATGGGCTCAGGATCGTGGGTTCAGGAGCGTGGGCTCAGGGGCGTGGGCTCTCGGCATGCAGGCTTCAGCAGCTGTGGCCCGTGGGCTCAGCAGCTGCATCTCATGGGCTCTAGATCTCAGGCTCAATAGTTGTGGCACCAGGGCTGAGTTGCTCTGTGGCGTGTGGCATCTTCCCGGACCAGGGATCGAACCCATGTCTCTTGCATTGGCAGGTGGATTCTTCACCACCAAGCCACCAGGAAAGCCCTGATTTGTAAATATTTGATTCTTCTAGAAGAGAGAGAAAAGCTCTGTGAGCTACTGGCTACTCTAAAGGGGCAGCCATTCCCTTGCCCACTCACTGGACACGTGGCCTGAGCAGGGTGCTTACACCTCCTAGTGCCCCTGTCTCCTCCGCCCCCCACCCAGAGTTATTGTCTCCCACCCTTAGAAAGAAGGCTTTGGACTTCATGAGGTTTGAGAGCAAAAACTCTGGAATCTTCACAGATCTCAATTTGAACCCTGGTGTCATCACAAATCTTGGCTAACTCATTCTCTCTTTTCCTGCGTTGCAAAATCTATTACATGGAGATGATAATAATATCTACTTCATCAAAAAGACTTGAGGACTAAATGTGATAATAAATACAAAGTGCTTGGAATATAATAAGTGCTCAATAGATGATAGCTTTGGCAATTACCACAATAATAATAAACACTATTGTTATCGTATATTATTATTATTATCGCCTTTAAGGGACCTGACATTCTAGGATAATGTGTCAGAGAAAAGCCAAAACAGATAGAGAACAGAAAACATTCCCTTAATAGCCCTTGAGTCTGTATTGCAAGGGGGACATTTTTCTGGAAGGCGGGCCAGTGTGTTCATGGGGCCTTATTTAACCTTGGTGACTCACAAATAGACCTCAGCTAGGCCCTACCTCCTGTGGAAAAAGAGAGAAGAGGGCACAGCCAGATGGACATGGGAAAGCCTTGGCCTCGGAGGCTGCCACCGAAGGCCCCTCAGAAAGTTTAGCCTGAGTGCTTTTAATTTTTATAAAATATATATTGAGCTGAGGGTTTTTCTTTTTCTGCAAATAATTTTTGAGATAGGCACCATTGGTAGTTAACCCAAAGCTATGCTCTTCTCTTTCCTTGACGGCAGAACGCTGATGCGGTCAGGATCAGGCAGCTGCGAGAGTGGTGAGAGAATGTATACAACCTCAGGGCTAAGCCATGGGAGGAAGTCTGCTTATTCTTGCCAGTGATTGGTTTAGAGAAGACCATGTGACCCAATTCTGGCCAATGAGATATGAAGAGGTCCTCTCCGGGGCTTCTGGGAAAATTTTCCTCATTCTTAAAGAAAGGTCATGCCCCTGCTGAGTTTTCCAAATTTGCTGGCATCTTGCGTGCAGCACAGAAAAAAAATTATAAAAAAAAAAAAAAAAAAAAAAAGAAAGGTCATGCCCTGCACGTTGATGGGACTGCAAAAACCGCACGACTCACATGGAGGGCACATTAGTTTCCAATTGCTATGGTAACAAATGACCACCAACTGGGTGACTTAAAACAACACAAATGACTCTTTTAAAGTTCCAGAGGTCCGAAGCCTCATTTAGCTGTAACCAAGGTGACTGGCAGGGCTGCGCTTCCTCTGAGGCTCCGGGAGAGAACCTGTTTCCTTTCCTTGTTCTTCTTCTGGGGCCTCATTTGCTCTGTTCCCGGGCTCCTCCCTCCATCTGCGAGGCCAGCAATGCAGCATCTTTAAAACTCTCTGCTCAGTGTTCACAAGGCTGTGTCCTCCACGGTAGAATCAGCTTCTGCCTCCCCTTTTATGTCCCTTAGAAAAGGGACACTTATGATTGTGGTTAGGCTTTACCTCGATAGTCCAAGATACTCTCCCTATCTCAGGATTCCTAATTTAGGGAACTTCCCAGGTGGTCCAGTGGCTAAGACTCCATGCTCCCAACACAAGGGGTCCAGGTTCAATTCCTGGTCAGGGAACTAGTTTCCACATGCCCCAGCTAAACATGGTATAGCCAAATAAATAAATACAAAGAAATAAAAAAGACTCCTAATTGAATCTCGTCTACAAAATCCCTTTTCCCATGAAAAGGCAATATCCACAGGTTCCAGGAATTAGGACCTGGGTATCTGTGGGAGCCATTAAGCATCCTACCATGGAGGGGATTTGGCACTAACTAGGAAAGCTACCTGTGCACTTGTCTTTTTTTGGAGGGGAATCAGGTTTATTGAGATATAAGTTACATATAGTAAAATTCACTCTTTGGAGTATACAATTCTACGAGTTTCAAGGAGCACATATAATTGCATTACTACCATAGTCAAGATGTACAACAATTCCAGTGCCCCCTCCCAAATTCCAACATGCAGCCCTTTCGGCATCAAACTGTACCCTCACCTCCGCCCTTGGCAACCACTGACGTGCTCTCTGTCTCTGTGGTTTTGCCCTTTGGAGAAGGTCATATAAATGGAACCATAGAGTATGTACAGGTTAAGTCTGACTTCTTTTTCTTAGAAGAATGCTTTAGAAATTCATCATGTTGTACCGTATCAGTAGCTTGTTCCTTTTAATGGTTGGGTAGCATTCAATTATAGTAATGTGTCACAACTTGTCCATCAGTTGAAGGACACTTGAGCTGTTTCCAATTTGGGTCAGTTATGAATAAAGCCTCTCTAAATGTTCAGATAGACACAATTTTAATGTGAGTACAACTTTTCATTCATCTTGAGTAAATACAAGAAAGAGATTGCAAGGTTATCTTGTGATCGTGTGTTAGGCTTTGTAAGGGGCTGCCAGACTCTTTTCCAAAGTGCTGTACCATTTTGCTTTCCCACTAGCAATGCATGAAGGCTGCAGTTGCTCTGCGTTCTCATCATCATTTGGCATTATTACTTTTGTCTCCTCTTAATTGTAGCCATTCTGATAGGTGTACAGTGATATAGCAATCCTACTTCTGGAGATCTATGACAGGTACAGTGGCAAAAAGATGAAAAGATACATGTCCAAGGCTACCCAGTCTTTGTAAGGGCAAGAGACTGGAAATGACCCAAATGCCTATCAATAGAAGACTAGCTGAATAAATTATGGTACACCCCTGAAATGAAGTCTAGCAAAGAATAAGAAAATTCTCTATCACTACGGTATGAACTCCAGAATACAGGTGTTTTGTTTTTTTTCTAACTATGCTGTGTCTTCATCATGGCCCTCGGGCATTCTCTAGTTGTGGCCTGCAGGCTTAGTTGCCCCTCGGCATGTGGAATCAGTTCCTGCATCAGAGACAACCCATGTCCCCTGCACTGACAGGTGAATTCTTAACCACCGGACCACCAGGGAAGTCCCAAGATATATTTTTAAAGCAAAATAAATAAAATTAAATTAAATTAATGGGAAAGAAAAATGAGTAGAGTATGCTGTCATTTACTTACAAATAAAAATTTAATAAATACTACTATAGCAGAGGGAGGGATTATAGAATAAAGGAATGGGGTAGAATCTACACTTCAAAAAATATACTTTGTTTTGTAGATTTAACTTTGGAGCCAGGCAAGTATTTTATATAAAAAAATTTTTGTTTAATTACCAAAACTTTTTATATAATTACCAAAAAAATTAGAAAGCAATCCTTAGAAACTGAAAGTAAAATAAAATACAAATGTTCCTAAATGTGGAATCAGTGGATGATATAACCATACGGAGAAGACTTTGAGTGACTTTAAATCATCATCATTAGATTCTGTATCCCTAGAGGGATGTGTCCAAGGACAAAAAGACTGGGTATTATGGGATAAAAAAAATATATATATTCATGTTGGCATCCTTGAGAACTGATTTATTTGGCATAGAGATACAGATTAGGATTGTTGAGGTTAACTGAAAACTGCAATTCTCCATTTCAATTGAAATTATTAGTATGAACATGTTATACCTTTTATCTTTAGAAAATAATATATATTTTCTATCTATAGCCACTAAAAAGGACTCAAAGTCAAGTAAACAGACAAAAGGAAAACACGTTTTTTTAGACTAGTAGGGGAGGCTGAACAGTTTTGCAGATTTGATGACACCAGGAAGTGGTTGGCAATATTCCATTTGTGATCATGATATTGTGGCGGCTGCTGCTGCCAAGTCGCTTCGGCCGCGTCCGACTCTGTGTGACCCCAGAGACGACAGCCCACCAGGCTCCCCCGTCCCTGGGATTCTCCAGGCAAAAATACTGGAGTGAGTTGCGATTTCCTTCTCCAATGCATGAAAGTGAAAAGTGAAAGGGAAGTTGCTCAGTCGTGCCCGACTCTTTGTGACCCCATGGACTGTAGCCCACCAGGCTCCTCTGTCCATGGGATTTTCCAGGCAAGAGCACTGGAGTGGGGTGCCATTTCCTTCTCCATGATATTGTGGGAATTTTTTTAAAAAGGATTCATACCTTTCAACAATATATTATGAAAGACTTACAAAAGAAGTAAATGTTTAAGATTTGCTTCAAAATAATCTGAGGGAAGGGGAAAGATGTGTGAAAATGTAGAAGATACAGGATGATTGTGTATGAGAGTTGTGAAACCTGGGTGATGAGTATGTTGGGACCACTATTCTATTTTAGTTTTAAATGATTTAAAGGTTTTTCAAAAAAAAAAAAAAACAGTATTTTTCTTAAGCGACAACAATGGGGGAAAATCTGGGGATGTTGGGTGCGGATGTGATGCTTGGAGCTGCTGCAGCCACCTTGTGATCACGAGTGTGCAAGGCTGAAGTCAGGTGTAGCCACAGCTAAGAGTGAACACAATGTGGATGTGCCACACCAGGAGGGAGCACACTTAACTAGACCTTGAAGGGAAAGCAGCATCTGCAGACAGAGATCATGGAAACGGGGAGGTTATAAGAAGCATAGGGAACAGACAGAGCAAAGCTTGAGAAGACATGAGCGTGTAGACTGCCGGAGTCCAGCTCCAGCAGCCAGGGATTCAACCTGAAGAGATGCACAGTGTCAGCGAGAAAATGAGGCAGCCTCTCAGGTTTCTTGGACTGCCTATTTATTTCAAGTTTAAGATTTTCTTTTATACTTTTACAAAAGCACTAGGTCAGAGGTTTGACATTTTCAGTTCCCCCTCACCCAGATTTATTATCTCCATAAATCATTGTTGTCCTTCAAACAGAGTTCCTGCTTCAGCAATTCTCTAGGAATCAGCTTTACATCTATTATCTACTTCCTCTTGTGTGTCCTATGGTTAACTTGTGATTACATTGTAACTCACGATACATCCCTCAGTTTATTTCTTAGCTTTCTAAATCCTGTTTGCCCCTAACATCCTGAGCTCACTATCTCTTAAAAAGTCTTCTAGCTATAGTATCTCTATAATTCCTAACCTCTATAAGCTATAGTAAAACATGCTAACATTACAACATTCCTTAAATCTTCAACTTCTAACTATTTTAATTATTTCTAAGCCCTAAATTCAGTAAACTCCTTTGCCATAAACATTTTCCTCACAAATAGGCTTCAGATAGCAATCTCTCCCATGGCCTCAAGCTGCGGCCTATGTGCTCATCCTGGAACACTCTTTCATAAAAGTCCTTGAACAAATGTCAATGACTAACTTTATGAATTATTTTCTGAGCACAGCTGCAGAAGGCTTTGTGCCTTCTCATGCTCCTCTCAAGAACAATAAGCACCTTAATATTCCTTTTCAGTCAACTCAGCCGAGGAAAGGAAAAAACAAGTCAGAATCACAAAGCCTAACTCCTTCGTCCCGGGTCCGTGCCTGCGGGATAAAGAGAGGGGGTTGGGGCTGTGCCTCCATTTTGTCAGTAATGCCTAACGCGGCTCCCAACAGTAGACTGCTGGCAGGGAGGATGTGGGGGAAGTCCTGGTTGTTAGGAAAGAAGAAAAGTCAATGAAGCTGTTATGGATCAAAAGGGGGCCTTGAAGGTTGTGCTACAAAGCTTGGGAGGTCATGGGGGCCATCGAAAAGTTTTAAGCAGGGAAATGTTAGGATTATGTATTTGTCAGAAAGATCCTCTGGAGACTAGCTTGTGGTGGATGATTAGAATGAGGTTAGATAGGAGACACTGGGACCAGCTGAGAGACTGTTGCAACACTCTAGGCCAAAGATGATCAGATCTAAGGCACTGGAGGTGGAGTGCTGCTAAATTACTTCAAATGTGTCTAACTCTTTGTGACTCTATGGACCATAGCCCACCAAGCTCCTCTGTCCATGAGATTCTTCAGGCAAGAATACTGGAGTGGGTTGCCATGCAGAGTTGGGGAGAGATACTTCACAAGAGATTTAGGAGATAGAATAGATAGGATTTGGCAGTGGTGATCCATGCAAGATGAGGTATCAGTCAGTTCATTGTTCATTGGTGTCTGACTCTTTGTGATCCCATGGACTGCAGTGTGCCAGGCTCTGCTGTCCATCACCAACTCCTGGAGCTTACTCAAACTCATGTGCATTGAGTCAGTGATGCCATCCAACCATCTCATCCTCTGTCATCCCCTTCTCCTCCTGCCTTCAGTCCTTCCCAGCATCAGGGTCTTCTCCAATGCTGCTGCTGCTAAGTCATGTCAGTTGTGTCCAACTCTGTGCGACCCCATAGACAGTAGCCCACCAGGCTCCCATCCCTGGGATTCTCCAGGCAAGAACACTGGAGTGGGTTGCCATTTCCTTCTCCAATGCGTGAAAGTGAAGTCGCTCAGTCATGTCCGACTCTTCACAACCCCATGGACTGTAGCCCACCAGGCTCCTCCATCCATGGGATTTCCCAAGCAAGAGTACTGGAGTGGGTTGCCATTGCCTTCTCCACTTTTCCAATGAGTTAGTTCTTTTCCAATGAGTCAGTTCTTTTCCAATGAATCAGTTCTTCACATCAGGTGGCCAAAGTATTGGCGCTTCAGCTTCAGCTTCAGTCCTTCCAATGAATATTCAGGACTGATTTCCTTTACGATTGACTGGTTTGACCTCCTTGCAGTCCAAGGGACTCTCAGGAGTCTTCTCCAACACCACAGTTCAAAAGCTTCAATTCTTCAGCACTCAGCTTTCTTTAATAGTTCAAATCTCACATCCATACATGACTACTGGAAAAACCGTAGCTTTGACTAGACAGACCTTTGTTGGCAAAGTAATGTCTCTGATTTTTTTTTTTTTTAATACTCTGTCTAGGTTTATCTTAGCTTTTCTTCCAAGGAGCAAGTGTCTTTCAATTTCATGGCTGCAGTCACCATCTGCAGTGATTTTGGAGCCCAAGAAAATAAAGTCTGTCACTGTTTCCATTGTTTCCCCATCTATTTGCCATGAAGTGATGGGACTGGATGCCATGATCTTAGCTTTTTGAATGCTCAGTTTTAAGTCATTTTTTCACTCTCCTCTTTCACCTTCATCAAGAGGCTCTTTAGTTCCTCTATACCTTCTGCCATAAGGGTGGTGTCATCTGCATCCCTTGAAAGTAACATCGTCAGATTTGTCACACGACTGTTGTCCAGAGTGTCCTTGTCTGTGTGTAACAGCAGTGTCATTAACCGCTGTCTCATCTCAGGAGGCTTTGAGCTTGTTCAGTTCAAATCCCACTTTGCTCATTCCCCTTCCTGCACTGAGTACAGATGCCCAGTTTTCCTGTCACCGTTCCACTGGGTCCAGGGCCCCACTCCCTTGCTTTGGGCTTACAGGTTTTTTCCGGCCCCTGATGTCCCCTGCAGTAATGGGGCAGGTTCATGTTGCTGTGTGGTATGGACGGCCCTCTGTCCAGCCGGGCAGGCATCCAGCAAGTTACGGATGCTAATGGAGTGATCTGTTCTCCAGCTGCCCAGAGAAGAAAAATATGTATAGGTGACCTTGGGGCAGGCGACAGGAGGTTCTCAGGTCATGCCTGAGCGACCTGTGGCAGTGACTCAGCTCTTGCTCCTTGTTGCTCAAACTGTCTCCCTTGAAGCCTTCTTTGCTAATTCCTTTCACCTGGCTCAGCTGTGCTTTGGGTCCTGTTCCTTTTTTATCATCTTCTCCAGATCAGCTCCCAGGCCAGAGGTGTCCTTGCCTCCCGGTCACCTTCCTCTTCTCCTCATATCTTCTGACCTCCTTCTACTTTTGAGAAAACCTTTCTTTCTGCTCTGGACCTCCACTGTGGCTCTTCCCAGCTGTCGCTAGAGGTAAAGAACCTGACTGCCAGATGAAGGTTCGATCCCTGGGTTGGGAAGATCCCCTGGAGGAGGGCATGGCAACGCACTCCAGGATTCTTGACTGCAGAATCCCAGGGACAGAGGAGCCTGGCGGGCTGCAGTCCACAGGGTTGCATAGAGTCACACGACTGAAGCACCTTAGCAGGCACACGTGCACACGCATGGCAATCCCTTCTCTCCGTGCTAGTCCCTCTGCTCTTCTTCTTTTAAAACTTTATTCATTTATTTATCTATTTTTGGCTGCACTGGGCTGCCTTTGGGGCGTGTGGGCTTTCTCGAGTTGTGGTGAGTGGGCGCCCCTCTCCAGGCGCAGTGCTGCTGCTGCTAAGTCGCTTCAGTCATATCCCAGCCGCAGCGCACGGCTCCTTATTGCAGTGGCTTCCCTTGTTGGGGGGCACAGGCTCTAGGGAGCACGGGCTTAGTTGCTCCACGGCGTGTGGGATCTTCCTAGACCAGGGATGGGACCTGTGTTCCCTGCACTGGCAGGAGAATTCCCAACCACTGGACCGCCAGCAAAATCTTTAGGTCATCAACAGAAGAGTTGATGACCTGTTAAATCTGTGCCATCATGAATTAATACAAACAGACCAAAAAAGAAAAAGATTTCCCTTTTCTTAAGGATATAGAGGACTCACCATTCAAAGCACACAATAAGGGCAAATAACGCTGGTAAGTAGGTGGAATGGAGAAGGCAATGGCACACTAGTCCAGTACTCTTGCCTGGAAAATCCCATGGACGGAGGAGCCTGGAAGCTGCAGTCCATGGAGTCACTAGGAGTCGGACATGACTGAGCGACTTCACTCTCACTTTTCACTTTCATGTAGTGGAGAAGGAAATGGCAACCCACTCCAGTGTTCTTGCCTGGAGAATCCCAGGGATGGGGGAGCCTGGTGGGCTGCCATCTCTGGGGTCGCACAGAGTCGGACACGCCTGAAGTGACTTAGCAGCAGCAGCAGCAGCAGCAAGTAGGTGCTGGAAAAAGGAAGAAGGGATACATCTGCAGGCTATTTTGACAGTGTAAAGGTTTGACCCCTCACATCCTCCCCGTTCATAGTGGCAAGCTCTGGCTTCCCCTAACTCAACAGTTACTTGTTCTAACACCATTATGGGGAGTCATTTCAGCCCTGGGGGTTTATTCCCATTTCTTATTCTTAAATAGGTTCATTCTCTCTCCATAATTCTCAGTGCCCTAAACTCCTGGCTCTTGGATCCACCCCAGAAGAGGGAAAGAATTACCTAAAATCAGAACTACTTCTCACCCAGAGAGGTCACCCTTTGTTTTCTGATGATTTTAGCTGGGCTTTAGCTTTGCACAATGAAAAGGCCATTAGCAAGTTTTCTCCCCAATCCGAGAGCAATTTTCTCCAGAATATGAATTCTCCTGCCATCTCTTTAGGAAGGAGCACATAGAGTCGTTTTTTGGTCTGTGCAACATGTGTTTGCTATTGTTACTATTCTGAATAGATGATACATTCTGATTTAAAATTCAAAGGCAACAAAGGATCTACACAGAAAAATCTTCTTTTTGCCCCTGTCTAACTACCCCCCAAACACTCCTCAGAGGTGAGCAATGTTACTAGTTTTTTATGTATCCTTCCAAAGTACTTTGTGCAAGTATACAAAGAAACACAGATCGATTCTCTCTCTCTTTTGTTAGTCTTCTCACATATGCTAGCATTGCATATGGTGCTTTGCACTTGCTGTTTAAAAGATTTGGTTATTTATTTGGTAGCCGTTTGGAGTCTTGGTTGCAGCGTGTGGCCTCAGCAGTTGTGGTGTGCGGGCTTAGTTGCCCCGAGGGGCATGGGATCTTACTTTCCCAATCAGAGATCGAACTAGCATCCTTTGCATCTGAAGGCGATTTCTTAACCACTGGACTACCAGGGCCGTCCCTGCACCTTGCTTTTTTTCACTGACAAATATAGTTTGGGAATGCTCCTATTTTGCTACATAGAGTATCACCAATCTACGGTATTCTAGTGCATGTATATTATATAATTTATTTAAATTATCTCCTGTTGGTGGACATTTCGGTGATTTCCAATTTTTGCTAGTAGTACTGTAAGCAATGCAGCCCTGATTACCTTGTAGATGTGCCCGTTTGCACACTTTTGAGTACATCTGTAGGAAAAAAAATTCCTGCAGGTGGAATGGCTGGATCAGATGATAAGTATTCCAACTGCCCATCTTGTACCTGTTTACACTCTCACTATCCATTAAGAGATGTGTTTTCCTAGAGTGTTTAAATGTATTTCTAGAAAAAATGCTTCTGGGGCCATGTGGAAATTGGATTGGAAGAAGACCTAAGTGCCCCTGAGGGAGATGGTGTGTTCTAGGTAAAGTGGTCCAGGGAACATTTGCTCTTTGGAGGTCAGAGAAGGCTTTCTGAAAGTGAAGCCCTTGAAGAATCAGGGGTTGTCCAGACAGACAGAGGAAAAGCCTGTGTGGCCCTGCTGGCTGGCTCTTCCTGGTAGTTTGATCTGAAAAGATAATTTTGAGGGGGTAAAAATGTTGCACGCTAAAGGATGTACCTCAGACTTACCTGTAAGAATAAGGAGCCAGAAACCATTTGGAGGGTTAAGTGATGATGATATGTGAGCTTTATGGAGAAGAAAAGTATAATGATAATAATAATATCAATAGTAATAGCAGCTATTGTTTTCTATGCTTGCTAAGATATTTATTTTTTCCTGATTCGCAATCACATGATAAAGTTGTATCTGAGAAATACACCCATGCATATAAGCTTTAAGTTTAGTACCCTATCTTGGTAAAACTAGCATAATGTATGAAATAAGACTAAGAAAAAGAATTCGCTTGGGCTGAGCAGTTCAAGCTTTCTGATTTTGCATTACCGCAGCTATTGTTCCTTAAAGAAGGTGTCAGGCGCTGGGTTATACACTGCTGTGCTTAGCTGCTCAGTCACAGCTGACCCTTTGTGACCCCATGGACTGTAGCGCACCAGGCTCCTCTATCCATGGGGATTCTTCAGGCCAGAATACTGGAGTGGGTTGCCATGCCCTTCTCCAGGGGCTCTTCCCAACCCACGGATGGAACCCAGGTCTCCTGCTTTGCAGGCAGATTCTTTACCAGCTGAGCCACCAGGGAAGCATTATTACACATGCATTTCTTTAACCCTATTTAATTCTTATACTAACTCTCTGCATTAACAATTATTTCCAATTTACAGATGAGAAAACTGAGAATCAAAGATGACAAGTAACTTGCTGAAGGCAACTTAACAAGGAAGTGGCAGAACCAGGATTCCACAAAGTAGTGTGATCCCAAAGCCTGCTCTCTTACCCACTAGAATAGCCTCCTCCCCATTAGCTTGCTCAACCCTCCAGAGCTCTGGAGAAGGAGTGGGCAAAGATGAAACAGAGACTCAAGAAGCTGTGGCTTTTTCAGAGGAAATATGAAGAATATATTGCAACCAGGGAAAAATGTTTGCTAAATAACAGGGGGTGTGTGCGTGGGGGGTGGCGGTGGGGGGGGGGGAACTGTGTGCATAATTGTTTAAACAGGACGCTCACAACTGTGTAAAAATAGAAATACCTGTGGGTTTGCTGCTTAGCCATCCGGAATAGTCTAGGGCAGCTCTGGGTTTAACTTTCTGATTGTTGGCAGTCCTGTATCAGGCGCTATGCTCTGACTTTAGGAAAGTTGGGGAAATTTGGCTACTGTTCTTAAAACTAAAGATTATATTGAAGGCATTTAAGTATTTTCAATACTGTTGAACATTTAAATATGTAAGTATTATGGAACAAACAGAGCTCCTAAAACCTTCCTAGGTGATAAGGTTGCTAGGAGCATATATATATATACACATATACACCTTGCTTAGTAGCTCAGTCATGTCTGACTCTTTGCAACCCCATGGACTGTAACCTGCCAGGCTCCTCTGTCCATGGCGACTCTCCAGGCAAGAATACTGGAGTGGGTTGCCATTTCCTCCTCCAGGGGATCTTCCCAATCCAGGAATCGAACCGGGGTCTCCTGTACTGCAGCTGGATTCTTTACCAGCTGAGCTGCCAGGGAAGCCCATATGTGTGTGTGTGTGTGTGTGTGTGTGTAGTTGTAACATGTGGGATCTATTCTCCTGACCAGAAATTGAACCCAGGCCCCCTGCATTGGGAGGATGGAGCTGTAGCCACTGGACCACAGGGAAGTCCCTAGGCGCATCTTTCGTACTAATGTTTGGTCTTTGATTCTGGTTCCCGACAAAGAGCTCCTAAACCTTTAGGAATGCCCTGGGTGATAGGAGTGTCTGTTGTTTTAAGGAGGAGAACTTGGGTGGGTAGGTGTGCCTATTGTTCTAATGAGGAGACCCTTGGTAAACTCATGGATGCTTCAGCATGGGAGTTGGTCACCAGAAAAAACCAAGCTGTGATTAGAAGTTTGGAACTTTCATCCTCCGAGAAGGGGAGAAGGGCTGGGAATTGAGTTAGTACTTGATCATGCCTATATAATGAAGCCTCCATAAAAATTCCTGAACTCCGAGGTTCTGAGAGCTTCCAGATCGCTGAAAACATGGGGCTGCCGAGAAGGGTGGCCCCAGAGAGGGCATGGAAGCCTGGCCTGTCTTCCTCCACGTCGTGCCCAGGGCATCTCTTCCATCTGGCTGTTCCTGGCGTGTTGTTCAGTGGCTAAGTTGTGTCCAGCTCTTTGAGGCTCCATCACTTGTGGTACTCCAGACTCTGGGCCTCCGCCATCTCCTGGAGTTTGCACAACATCGTGTCCATCGACTTGGTGATGCCATCTAGCCATCTCAGCCTCTGCCACTCCCTTCTCCGTTGGCCGTCAGTCTTTCCTGTGTATTCCTGTTTATGAACTGGTCACCTAGTAAGTAGATTGGTCTTCCACAGTGATTCGGTGGTAAAGAATCTGCCTGCAGTGCAGGAGACTTGGGTTCAATCCCCGGGTCGGGAAGATCCCCTAGAGAAGGGCATGGCAGCTCACTCCAGTATTCTTGCCCAGAAAATCCCATTGACAGAGGAGCCTGGTGGGCTACAGTCCGTGGGACCACAAAGAGTCGGACATGACTGAGCACGCAAGGATCTAAACTGCAGTCAAATGATCAGATCAGAGGAGAGGGTCATGAGAGCCCCCGACGTACAGCTGGGCAGCCAGAGGCGCTGAGGCTCAGTTCAGTCCAGTTCAGGCGCTCAGTCGTGTCCAACTCTTGGCGACCCCATGAATCGAAGCACGCCAGGCCTCCCTGTCCATCACCAACTCCCGGAGCTCACTCAGACTCATGTCCATCGAGTCAGTGATGCCACCCAGCCATCTCATCCTCTGTCGTCCCCTTCTCCTGCCCCCAATCCCTCCCAGCATCAGAGTCTTTTCCAGTGAGTCAACTCTTCGCATGAGGTGGCCAAAGTACTGGAGTTTCAGCTTTAGCATCATTCCTTCCAAAGAACACCCAGGGCTGATCTCCTTCAGAATGGACTGGTTGGATCTCCTTGCAGTCCAAGGGACTCTCAAGAGTCTTCTCCAACACCGCAGTTCAAAAACATCAATTCTTCGGCACTCAGCTTTCTTCACAGTCCAACTCTCACATCCATACATGACCACAGGAAAAACCATAGCCTTGCCTAGACGGACCTTTGTTGGCAAAGTAATGTCCCCAGTTTTGAATATGCTATCTAGATTGGTCATAACTTTTCTTCCAAGGAGTAAGCGTTGTTTAACTTCATGGCAGCAGTCACCATCTGCAGTGATTTTGGAGCCCCCAAAAATAAAGTCTGACACTGTTTCCACTGTACTGGAGGCTAGGGCTTGTGTTTGGCATTTGAAGTGGGACCATGGGCAGTCCTGTGGGCCTGTCTTTAACCTGTGGGATCTGACCCTAATTCCAAGTCCATAATGTTAGAATTGAACTGAACTGTAGAACACCCAGCTGGTGTCACAGGTGTCAGTGTGGGGAAAACACCTCCACATCTGGTGACAAAGTAAAGTTCTTTGTGGGCAGTAGAGAAGAAACAGTGTTTCCCCTTTACACATATACACACACACATTTCAGGGTTGTTACAATGACTCAAACTTTTTTAAAATATGAAACTTGGGAAAAGCCTACAGGTGATATTTGATACAAATCTAGAAGGTTAAGGAAGCAGACATTTTGAGAGAGTAGCTTACCCTTACTAATTAATGTAAATTGATATCAATGTCTTACCTATTCATTGCTCCACTCATTGGATTTCTGTGGGGATTGTTTTTTAAAGGTTAGCCTTGACCAGCTCCATTATAATTTTTTTCCAGTAGTATAAGCAGACAGAATCAAGAGAGGAGGCTTGTATTTATTTCAAGTAGTAAAAGCAACAGCTATCAGTTGTTTGTTTCGGACAGGTTGTTTGGTATATGCACTTGATCATTTGTTCACCCCGCCTTCACGTTAGTTCTGCTTCTTATTCATTAATCCATTCGTTTCTTTATTCATCTCACATTTCCTGGTCTTCTATTGTATGCCTAGCTCTGTGTTGGACCCTGCAAGCATAATAGTGAGCACCGCTTGGCACCTGCCCATGCGGGGTTTGCTGGTAGACCTGGAAACATAAAGAGATAATTGTAACACAGTTTGATCGGTGTCATTTCAATGCAGTTTAAAGTGTGTGCAGATGGTCTACACAACCGAGGATGCTGGGCTGGCTGCTGTCATAGACAGTAGAGAATTAGAGATTTGGCCTTGCCCTCAAGTAGCTCAGAGTCTAGTGAGGAAGACAGTGAACAATTGTTGTTGTTGTTGTTCACTTGCTAAACCACGTCTAACCCTTTGCAGCCCCGTGGACTGCAACACACCAGGCTCCTCTGTCCTCCCCCATCTCCTGGAGTTTGCTCAAATTCATGTCCACTGAGTCAGTGAAGCTATCTAACCATCTCATCTTCTGTCGTCCCCTTCTCCTTTTGCCTTCGATCTTTCCCAGCATCAAGGTCTTTTCCAATGAGTCGGCTCTTGGCGTCAGGTGGCCAAAGTATTGGAGCTTCAGCTTCAGCAAAAAAACGGTAACTAACTCATTACAAGGAGAAGGCAATGGCACCCCACTCCAGTACTCTTGCCTGGAAAATCTCATTGACGAAGGAGCCTGGTAGGCTGCAGTCCATGGGGTTGCGAAGAGTCAGACAAGCCTGAGCAACTTCACTTTCACTTTTCACTTTCTTGCATTGGAGAAGGAAATGGCAACCCACTCCAATTTTCTTGCCTGGAGAATCCCAGGGACGGGGGAGCCTGGTGGGCTGCCGTCTATGGGGTCGCACAGAGTCGGACACGACTAAAGCGACTTAGCAGCAGCAGCAGCAGCAGCAGCAACTCATTACAAATAACTGTCATTTATAAGGGAATTAAACAAGGTTTGGGGATGAAAAATAATAAGGACAGGGGACTCTGTTTTCACAGAACGGTCCAGGAAGTATTATGATGGAGGCATTGGAGGGGACTGTGGGAGCAGGGAGGGGCAGCTAGTATAATGTATGCTGGAGGAGTTGGGGAGGGCTTTGCTAGAGAGTTCCCCCCAAGTTAAATCTGAAAAGATAGGGAAGAGTTAAACAGGGGGAGAATGTCAAGATGGGCAATCCTAAGAAAGAGAGAGAGAACTGGGGTACAAAAGTTTGAAGATGTCAAGATGATGGAAAATCTGGGTCTGCTGGAAGATCAACAGATGATTCAGTGGCAATGGAGTACAGAGTTCAGGTGGGAAGGGTTCGGGTGGGAGGGGACGAGATGGAGCCGCAGCGATAAAGCAAGGTCAGATCACGTGTGGCCACCGAGGCCTGGCTAAAAACGCTTGGAATTTAATGATGATAACACATAGAGCTGAGCAGCCTATGGCCCTGAGCGCTTAAAGTTCGCCCAGCTTTCCATGGGTCTCGTAAAACCAGACGGTACCGATTGTATTTCATGCCATGATTAAGATGTATATTTTAAAAGAGTGTTACAGGTCACCTACTGAAGATTTGTGTGTTGTTTTTTTTTTTTTTTTCATCTCTAGGGAAAGATGAGCTTAAAGGACCTCTCTGGGTAACTCACCTTTGACTGCTTAAAGTTTGCTCTCCCAGATGGGGGACAGGTAAGACACCTGGAGACGAAAAATAAAAAGAGGTTTGGAGCCCCCAAAGGCAGACATGCACACAGATTTTGAAATGGACTCCTGGGAGGCTAGAGCCTTGGAGAATGGCTGTATGAGAAACTGGGAATGGGGTGTGTGGTGAACAGCATGAGAGCTGGATGGCTCCTGGGGACTCCAGGCGCCTGCCGGGGAACTGGACCTGCAGAGCCGTCCATCCAACGTCAAGGTCAACACGCACGACCACACCAGGGAGAAAGCAAACTCCAGGTCGCCTGCTTGCTGTGGGGGTTAGGGGACCTCTCCCTACTGGGGTTGCTTCAGCCTTGGAGCTCAGGGGAACACTCTGGAGAGTTCCATCAGCGAAGTATCATGTTTCTTGTTAATCAGGTATTGCCTTTCTCAAGTTGGTGGTTTTGATGTGAGAAAAACAGAAGTGATCACTTTGCACATTTGAGTTTTTGAAGACAGTCTGACAAATCACAGCTGTAAAATAAAACAACCTAGAGTAATTTGACCTGAAGTTTCTAACATTTTGAAGGTTGACTAGATCTTACCCTCTGGCTCTCCCTGGGGCCAGTGTGGTAGAAGGCGGGGCTGGGAGAGCTCCAGGGAGTCAGGTGCAATCAGTGGTAAAGAATCCACCTGGCAAGCAGGAGACGAGGATTTGATCGCCCATGGATTCGGGCGATCCCCCTCCAGTTCAATCCCTGGGGCGGGGAGATCCCCTGGAGAAGGAAATGGCAACCCCCTCCAGTATTCTTGCCTGGGAAGTCCCATGGATAGAGGAGCCTGGCGGGCTACAGTCCACGGGGTCACAAAGAGTCGGACACGACTTCAAGACTAAACAGCAACGGGAGCATAAGCTTTCTCAGAGGTGGTTAGTTCTATTGTCCCCATTTGCCACTGAGACAATGGAGGCTCAAAGGAGTGCCGACTTGCCCAGGATCATCCTGCAAGCTAGGGGTGGGGCAGGGAGTGAACTCAGGTGTTCTAATTCCCTGGGCAAGGCTATTAGGACTTCAGCAAAGCACCACCACTGCTGAAACAGCAGAGAGAAAGAAGAAAGAGGAAAGAAGTAAGAGGGAAAGAAAGAGGGAGGCACAAAAGAATAGGGGGAAGGGAAAGGAGAAGTGGGAGGAGCTGGAAAGTGGAGGAACGAGATCAACCTTTGATGAAAGCCTTAACCTAGAGGTGCCCAGTCTCCAGGATTTAGCGCCTAATCAGATCTAATCTGAGGTGACACTGACGGGATAATAATAGAAATAAACTGCACAATAATCTAAGGTGCTTGAATCATCCCCAAGTCATCCTCCCCTGCCCTGGTCTGTGGGAAAATTGTCTTCCACGAAATCCATCCTTGGTGCCAAAAAGGTTGGGAATGACTGCCGCCGAATCAGCTGTTATGCGTGACTTTTTGTTCTTTGTTTTTTTACTTCCTTTAAGCCCAAAGAAGGTAACGCATTGGTGGCCTGATTGTATTTCTACCACGACTTGCAACCCAAGATGCAGCCCAGCCTCTGAAAAGCCCATTGTTCCGTGCAGCGACGTTATAACTCTCTGTAAACGGGGCATCCAGGGCACCCAGCGCTGCCCGCTCCACCCCACTGGTGACCTGCAGGGACAGCTGAATGCCTTCTGGTCCACTGAGCCCAGAGGAGTGGGGCTGGGCTTTCAGAAACAGCAGGGCTGATTCATCGAGAACAAAAGCCAGCTCTTCCTGCTAAATCCCTGGTCATCAAGGGCGGCGAGGCCAGCAGGCCCCTGCGCCCCTCTGCAGAAACTCCTTCTACATCCGGCTACCACGGTGGGCCTCCATGGCAGGAGAGACGGCTTCCCGCTGCCCCATCCCTTCAGCCTGGCCTGCTCTCAGACCCCCCTGGGAAGCAGTGGCTTGGGAGTGAAATCTGGATTCTCGTCCTGGTCCTGCTGTTTCCCAGTGGTGCCATGTAAATGAGGAACTTCATTTCTCTGAGCCTCAGTTTCTCCATCTGTGAACTGGGAGTGAAAATAGTTCCAGCCAGAGGAACTGCTGTCAGATTTGAAGGAGATAATGCCCAAAACAGGAACCTACGACTGTTTATCCTCTTGCCATCTGGCATCATCTTTCATAATTCAGTCCGGTACCTTGCATTCCACACACGTTGGCACAAGTTCACCCATCTTAGCTCCTCCACGTCATTACCTTTTCCGTTCAGTTCAGTCGCTCAGTCGTGTCCGACTCTTTGCAACCCCATGAATCGCAGCACACCAGGCCTTCCTGTCCATCACCATCTCCTGGAGTTCACTCAGATTCATGTCCATCGAGTCCGTCATGCCATCCAGCCATCTCATGCTCGGTCGTCCCTTTCTCCTCCTGCCCCCAATCCCTCCCAGCATCAGAGTCTTTTCCAATGAGTCAACTCTTCGCATGAGGTGGCCAAAGTACTGGAGTCTCAGCTTTAGCATCATTCCTTCCAAAGAAATCCCAGGGCTGATCTCTTTCAGAATGGACTGGTTGGATCTCCTTGCAGTTCAAGGGACTCTCAAGAGTCTTCTCCAACACCACAGTTCAAAAGCATCAATTCTTCGGCGCTCAGCCTTCTTCACAGTCCAACTCTCACATCCATACATGACCACAGGAAAAACCATAGCCTTGACTAGATGGACCTTAGTCGGCAAAGTAATGTCTCTGCTTTTCAATATGCTATCTAGGTTGGTCATAACTTTTCTTTCAAGGAGTAAGCGTCTTTTACTTTCATGGCTGCAGTCACCATCTGCAGTGATTCTGGAGCCCCCCCTAAATAAAGTCTGACACTGTTTCTACTGTTTCCCCATCTATTTGCCATGAAGTGATGGGACCGGATGCCATGATCTTTGTTTTCTGAATGTTGAGCTTTAAGCCAACTTTTTCGCTCTCCTCTTTCACTTTCATCAAGAGGCTTTTTGGTTCCTCTTCACTTTCTGCCATAAGGATGGTATCATCTGCATATCTGAGGTTATTGAGATTTCTCCCGGCAATCTTGATTCCAGCTTGTGTTTCTTCCAGTCCAGTGTTTCTCATGATGTATTCTGCATAGAAGTTAAATAAGCAGGGTGACAATATACAGCCTTGACGTCCTCCTTTTCCTATTTGGAACCAGTCTGTTGTTCCATGTCCAGTTCTAAGTGTTGCTTCCTGACCTGCATACAGATTTCTCAAGAGGCAGGTCAGGTGGTCTGGTATTCCCATCTCTTTCAGAATTTTCCAGTTTATTGTGATCCACACAGTCAAAGGCTTTGGCATAGTCAATAAAGCAGAAATAGTTTTTCTGGAACTCTCTTGCTTTCTCCATGATCCAGCGGAACATGGACAGAACGTGGTCCACTGGAGAAGGGAATGGCAAGCTACTTCAGTATTCTTGCCTTGAGAACCCCATGAACAGTATGAAAAGGCAAAATGATAGGATACCAAAAGAGGAACTCCCCAGGTCAGTAGGTGCCCAATATGCTACTGGAGATCAGTGGAGAAGTAACTCCAGAAAGAATGAAGGGATGGAGCCAAAGCAAAAACAATACCCAGTTGTGGATGTGACTGCTGATAGAAGCAAGATCCAATGCTATAAAGAGCAATATTGCATAGGAACCTGGAATGTCAGGTCCATGAATCAAGGCAAATTGGAAGTGGTCAAACAAGAGATGGCAAGAGTGAACGTCGACATTCTAGGAATCAGCGAAATAAGATGGACAGGAATGGGTGAATTTAACTCAGATGACCATTATATCTACTACTGCGGGCAGGAATCCCTTAAAAGAAATGGAGTAGCCATCATAGTCAACAAAAGTGTCTGAAATACAGTACTTGGATGCAATCTCAAAAACGACAGAATGATCTCTGTTTGTCTCCAAGGCAACCCATTCAATATCACAGTTATCCAAGTCTAAGCCCCAACCAGTAATGCTGAAGAAGCTGAAGTTGAACGGTTTTATGAAGACCTACAAGACCTTTTAGAACTAATACCCAAAAAAGATGTCCTTTTCATTATAGGGGACTGGAATGCAAAAGTAGGAAGTCAAGAAACACCTGGAGTAACAGGCAAATTTGGCCTTGGAATGCAGAATGAAGCAGGGCAAAGACTAATAGAGTTTTGCCAAGAGAACACACTGGTCATAGCAAGCACCCTCTTCCAACAACACAAGAGAAGACTCTACACATGGACATCACCAGATGGTCAACACCGAAATCAGATTGATTATATTCTATGCAGCCAAAGATGGAGAAGCTCTACACAGTCAACAAAACAAGACCAGGAGCTGACTGTGGCTCAGATCATGAACTCCTTATTACCAAATTCAGACTTAAATTGAAAAAGTAGGGAAAACTGCTAGACCATTCAGGTATGACCTAAATCAAATCCCTTATGATTATACAGTGGAAGTGAGAAATAGATTTAAGGGTCTAGATCTGATAGATAGAGTGCCTGATGAATTATGGAATGAGGTTCATGACATTGTACAGGAGACAGGGATCAAGACCATCCCCATGGAAAAGAAATGCAAAAAAGCAAAATGGCTGTCTAGGGAGGCCTTACAAATAGTGTGAAAAGAAGAGAGACGAAAAGCAAAGGAGAAAAGGAAAGATATAAGCATTACCTGTCAGTTCAGTTCAGTCGCTCAGTCATGTCCGACTCTTTGCGACCCCATGAATCGCAGCACATCAGGCCTCCCTGTTCATCACCAACTCCCGGAGTTCACTCAGACTCATGTCCGTTGAGTCGGTGATGCCATCCAACCATCTCATCCTCGGTCGTCCCCTTCTCCTCCTGCCCCCAATCCCTCCCAGCATCAGGGTCTTTTCCAATGAGTCAACTCTTCGCATGAGGTGGCCAAAGTACTGGAGTTTCAGCTTCAGCATCATTCCTTCCAAAGAAATCCCAGGGCTGATCTCCTTCAGAATGGACTGGTTGGATCTCCTTGCAGTCCAAGGGACTCTCAAGAGTCTTCTCCAACACCACAGTTCAAAAGCATCAATTCTTCGGCGCTCAGCCTTCTTCACAGTCCAACTCTCACATCCATACATGACCACAGGAAAAACCATAGCCTTGACTAGACGGACCTTAGTCAGCAAAGTAATGTCTCTGCTTTTGAATATGCTATCTAGGTTGGTCATAACTTTTCTTCCAAGGAGTAAGCGTCTTTTACTTTCATGGCTGCAGTCACCATCTGCAGTGATTTTGGAGTCCAAAAAAATAAAGTCTGACACTGTTTCCACTGTTTCCCCGTCTATTTCCCATGAAGTGATGGGACCAGATGCCATGATCTTCGTTTTCTGAATGTTGAGCTTTAAGCCAACTTTTTCACTCTCCTCTTTCACTTTCATCAAGAGGCTTTTTAGCTCCTCTTCACTTTCTGCCATAAGGATGGTATCATCTGCATATCTGAGGTTATTGAGATTTCTCCCAGCAATCTTGATTCCAGCTTGTGTTTCTTCCAGTCCAGCGTTTCTCATGATGTACTCTGCATAGAAGTTAAATAAGCAGGGTGACAATATACAGCCTTGACGTCCTCCTTTTCCTATTTGGAACCAGACTGTTTTTCCATGTCCAGTTCTAAGTGTTGCTTCCTGACCTGCATACAGATTTCTCAAGAGGCAGGTCAGGTGGTCTGGTATTCCCATCTCTTTCAGAATTTTCCACAGTTTATTGTGATCCACACAGTCAAAGGCTTCAGAATAGTCAATAAAGCAGAAATAGATGTTTTTCTGGAACTCTCTTGCTTTTTCCATGATCCAGTGGATGTTGGCGATTTGATCTCTGGTTCCTCTGCCTTTTCTAAAACCAGCTTGAACATCAGGGAGTTCACGGTTCATGTATTGCTGAAGTCTGGCTTGGAGAATTTTGAGCATTACTTTACTAGCATGTGAGATGAGTGCAATTGTGCGGTAGTTTGAGCATTCTTTGGCATTGCCTTTCTTTGGGATTGGAATGAAAACTGACCTTTTCCAGTCCTGTGGCCACTGCTGAGTTTTCCAAATTTGCTGGCATATTGAGTGCAGCACTTTCACAGCATCATGTTTCAGGATTTGAAAGAGCTCAACTGGAATTCCATCACCTCTGCTAGCTTTGTTCGTAGTGATGCTTTCCAAGGCCCACTTGACTTCACATTCCAAGATGTCTGGCTCTAGATGAGTGATCACATCATCATGATTATCTGGGTCATGAAGATCTTTTTTGTATAGTTCTTCCATGTATTCTTGCCACCTCTTCTTAATATCTTCTGCTTCTGTTAGGTCCAGACCATTTCTGTCCTTTATTGAGCCCTTCTTGGCATGAAATGTTCCTTGGTATCTCTATAATTTTCTTGAAGAGATCTCTAGTCTTTCCCATTCTGTTGTTTTCCTCTATTTCTTTGCATTGATCACTGAAGAAGGCTTTCTTATCTCTTCTTGCTATTCTCTGGAACTCTGCATTCAGATGCTTATATCTTTCCTTTTCTCCTTTGCTTTTTGCCTCTCTCCTTTTCACAGTTACTTGTAAGGCCTCCCCAGACAGCCATTTTGCTTTTTTGCATTTCTTTTCCATGGGGATGGTCTTGATCCCTGTCTCCTGTACAATGTCACGAACCTCATTCCATAGTTCATCAGGCACTCTATCAGATCTAGGCCCTTAAATCTATTTCTCACTTCCATTGTATAATCATAAGGGATTTGATTTAGGTCATAACTGAGTGGTCTAGTGGTTTTCCCTACTTTCTTCAATTTAAATCTGAATTTGGTAATAAGGAGTTCATGATCTGAGCCACAGTCAGCTCCTGGTCTTTTTTTTGTTGACTGTATAGAGCTTCTCCATCTTTGGCTTCAAAGAATATAATCAATCTGATTTCGGTGTTGACCATCTGGTGATGTCCATGTGTATTCTTGCCTTGCCTTAAGAACCCCATGAACAGTATGAAAAGCATTACCAGTAGGCTTCCCATAATGATACCAGCTTCTGTTTACAGAGCCCCTGCTATGCCCCAGGCCTTGCCGCTAGCAGTTAACATGGATAATTTCACTTCATTTTCCCACCACCCTTTGAGGTGGATGGTTATCAAATAAAGAAACTGAGGCACAAAGAGAGATATTCCAAGGTCCAGCTCATCTCCTTCTTTGAAGTCTTCTTGGATCCTGTCCCCACCCTCTCCTCCCATCCCCACCCTGAGCTTCCTCTTTCTTAGTTCCTGTAACACCCTACTATAATTGTCTGTTTCCTTGGCCACAGGCCCTGCAAAGGTTGAGTCTATGAGTGATTCACCTCTATGCCCATCGCCCAAGGCACAGGGATTGTACACAGAAAAACAGTAAGTAGATAATAAATAAGGAAAAAACCCCAAAACATGAACTTCCTGTGTGGGTACAGAATAAAAGAATACAAAAATAGCACTGTATCAAAGGGTTTTTTTTTTTTTTTTTGGTTTGTGTGTGTGTGTGTGTGTGTGTGTGTAAGGGGTTTTATGAATTACTTTTTATTTGTATAGCACAGCAGTTTACAATTTTTCTTAAAATAGGCTTACATTTCTTAAACAACTCCAGGTACTTTCCACATATATAAGTATAAAGCATTATATAAAATGTACAGGCAAGGGCCCAACCTCAGTCCCTAATATTGTCAAGATGAAGAGAAAAAAAATCGTGATCATGAATAGGAGGCATGGAAAAGGTTTTATCTTCCCCTTGACTTTCACTTTGGCTGTAGAAAGAGCCTGGAGTTTGGAGACAGACCTGCGTTCAAACCCCAGACAGCCACTGAGCACCTGAACCAGGTTTCTTCCCTTTTCTGAGCCTGTTTGTTGTTGTTCAGCCACTCAGTTGTGTCCGACTCTTTGCAGCTCCGTGGACTGCAGCACGCCAGGCTCCCCTGTCCATTACCAACTCCCAGAGCTTGTTCAAACTCATGTCCATCGAGTCGGTAATGCCATCCAACCATCTCGTCCTCTGTCTTCCCCTTCTCGAGACTTCTGCCTTCAATCTTTCCCGGCAGCAGGGTCTTTTCTAATGTGCCAGCTCTTCGTATCGTATCAGGGGGCCAAAGTACTGGAGCTTCGGCCTCAGCATCAGTCCTTCCAATGAATATTCAGGGTCGACTTCCTTTAGGATGGACTGGTTTGATCTCCTTGGGATTATTCATGAGCCTGTTTATTTATTTGTAATATCGAAGATGATACCTAACTTGGAAGTAACTGCAAGACTTACTTGAAATAGTAAAGTGACCAACAAGCATTCCAAAAGTGGTGCTTATAACTACAATTCTAGTTTTTGTTGTTGAAAGTGCTACTTACTGTCTTAGGAGCAGCTATCTGTAGCTGCAGATGGCAGTGACATGCGTGGCAGAAAGAAGAAGGGCATCTGGGTGCTTTTGAAATTTCCTTGAAAATCCACCCTGGGAGGCCGGATGGCGGGGGAATCAGAAGTAGAATCCTCTCTGAAGCTCATGGTGTTCAACATCTTACTGGCATGGATGGGGCACAATTATAGAATCAGGCCTTTTAGGAATTCCAGTGACATGGAAATGTAGACTGAGCTGACAGTGACCTTACGGCACCCATACTTCTAACTCCTCATTAAAATAGTAAGACACACAGCTTCCTCCTCAAGGCATTCAGAAGACATTAGGGCTGGCGGCTCTTGAGATTCAAAGTGCAGCCCTCTCCTGAGGGCCATAATCCTTCTGACACATCCCAACTCACTCGTTTCCCTCATTTATCGATTAGTTAATTTAGCAAAAAGTTGCTAAGCACCAGCTCTGTGCCAGGCACTGTTTGACACTGAGTATACATTGACAGACCAAGCAAACACACTTCTTCCCTCCACCGAGCGCCCAGCCAGTGAGCAGGAGAGGCACATAGACGGGCAGTCTCAATGCAGAGACTTGAATGGGGGAAACCCAGGCTGCGGCCAAACGCTAAACAGGCTCTTGGGTGGGACTGGGGGGCGCGGCAAGTCAGGAAGAGGGGAAGCTCTGATCCCGGCAGCCTTTGCTGATGTCCCTGGTGTAAATATCCCCACCAAGGTTTATTTCAGGTTGCCAGTATGACATCACTGAAGGTGAAACTGGAAGCGATGGGGAACAGCACACTATTTATAACAGTATTTTTACCATAAATAGCTAAAAACAAAAGCCTTAAGAGCATAATTGTTGTTGCTTAGTTGCTAAGTTGTATCTGACTCTTCCGAAATGCCATGGACTGTAGCCCGCCATGCTCCTCTGACCAAGGGATTTCCCGGGCAAGAACACTGGAGTGAGTTGGCAGTTCCTTCTCCAGGGGATCTTCCCAACCTAGGGATCGAACCAGCAGGCGATGGACCTGGTTTCCTGCAGGGCAGGCAGATTCTTTACCACTGAGCTATCAAGGAAGCCTATAGGTCATAGTAGAGTAAAGTAATTAGGCTGTGACAGGTTCTGAGACATTATCACCTTTATGATTTTTTTAATAATAAGCATATAAACATTAATTTTTATTGAAGAGTGTGTTTAACAGCTAGCTGTAAAAATTCCTGGAAACTTAACAAGCAGCTCTTGTAAGCCATTTCAGGCTGGCTCCAGCACGCCACCAGAAGCACCCAGGCTGAAGCAAAACAGACTCCTCCCTTTCTCCAGCCTTGGTCTCTCCCAGCCTGCACATCTTCCCGTAGCGAAGGATGCCGTCCCATTTCTGCCTCCATTCTTACTCTTTACGGCCTTCCCCCAAGGGAAGCTGTTCACTCTGCCTGGCTTCCCCTCCCCTTTTCTTTCCATCCACAGGTTACAGTGGGAGCAGCCAGTTTGGGGCAGTTTGACCCCACCACTCTGGCTAGAGTCAGCTAGACAAAGGGTAGGCATCTGACCCAAGTTGGCATGTGGGCCACAGACAGCGAGTCCAGCTCACTGCTGGTAAAAGTCATTTTGTGGAAGGCAGAGATTCCTTTCTGATGTGATGTAGAGCAGCAAAGCAGATGGGGAGATCCAAATGATGAAGTGACGGTCCTTGCTGGGGTTTCCTTAGTACTCAAGCCATGCTGCCAGTCTGACCCCGAGGTCCGGTTGCATCCCTGCCCTGGGGACTTTGGGACGTTCCAGGATCTCCTGAGAGCACTTCTTCAATTCTTCCTTTGCACAAAATCTCCACTGGGCTTTGCTTCTAGGAACCTGATACAAGGCTTTCACTGCTCAAAAAACAGTTGTCTTGGGCTTTCCTGGTGGCTCAATGGTGAAGAGTCTGCCTGCCAATGAAGGAGACACAGGTTCGATCCCTGGTCTGGGAAGATCCCTCACGCTGCAGAGCAACTAAGTCCGTGTGCCACAGCCACTGAGCCTGAGCTCTCAGAGCTGAGGACCTGCAACTCCTGAAGCGGGAGCACCCTAGAGACCGTGCTCCGCAGCAAGAGAAGCCTCCACATGAGAAGCCCTCGTGTTGCAACCAGAGCAAAGCCCAAGCAGCAGCAGAAGGCCCAGCACACTAAAAATAAGTAAAATTATATTTTAAAAAGTCTTGTCTTAATAAGTTGGCCTTCACACATGACTGGTCCTCACAAGCCCAGTTAATTAACCACGATTGCTCTGTTCCAAACTGTAGTTCTGCACTCTAATAGTCTAGCTCGGCGGTGGCGTCCACTCCTAATGCTGTCACCGTGTTTGGAGTGGGCTCAGAGTTAAAATGAAGTCATGGGTGCCAAGTGAGGGCCACCCCTGTGGGTGGGGAAAGGCAGTCTCAGAAGAGGGAACGGCTACCTCACGTTGTCTACTGCACGGCCTGGGGGTGGCTTTTGTCTCCCCCATCCTCACTCCCAGGAAAGAAGTGGTCTTCTGACAAAAGACGTCAAAGTGCTTCCGCGAGAGGAGAACCATGTCAGCAAGAACAAGAAGACATTCACTCTGAAGGTGAGATACGGGGCAAACAATCCTACTGACCCCTAGACCGATGGGGTAGTGTACAAAAAGGAGTACAAAAGGAGTCTAGAAAGAACTGAGAAAAAGACAACAAGAGAGGGTGTCTATACTTCCATGCCAGGCAGACCTGACCCTGACTGAGGGTCAGGCCAAGGTGCACCCCGATTAGCTGCGACGTGCACGTTGCCCCACTGATGCACGTAGAGCAAAGCGCTAAGGATTGGCTTGGCCCTCTGATGTTATATTGGCTGTCACTACTGTTGCCATCATCATTATTTTAAATGATCTCCAGTGACAGCCTAGATGAACGGGCTTCTCCAGCACCAAATGGAGCCATCAGAGGGTTCTGCGGGCAAGCCTGTCTGCATTCTTGGCCTCCGTTTCTCCGCTTCTACAATGAGGGGTGGGACTAGATGTTTCCGGATGTGGCCTTCCTCCCAGCGTCGTATCTTCCAGTTCTCCTGACACACAGATTCAGAGGTTTCCCTCTCTTTGCCTGAGAGAAGTTGCTGGGGTTGGAAATGACACGTTAGATAATTCCAGGTCATGTGTGTGCCAGGGGCTATAATCAGAGAGCTGAGAACCAAACAGTCTGTGTTTATGCCTTTCTCCCCACCTGTCCCACAGGCTGCCTCCAGAAAAAGCAGGCAGGGGTGGAGTGAGAGAGCAGAAATCCTGTGGTGAGCGGAGGCGCCTTGCTCGGTTCTCCCAGGAGGTGGAACTGGACAGTTTCCCAAGCCGGCCAGAGCAGCAGAGTGAGACCCAGGACGCTGAGCAGAGCAAGACCCAGGACCCTGAGCAGAGCGGGGCCAAGCACCCAGATGTGCTCGGTGTCACCTGTGTGAGCACAGGAGAGCTGCTTAACCCTCGTGGTGCCCGGGGCTCCTCCTCTGAAAACGGCACCGCTTGATGCCTGCCTCGGGTGGGGGAAGGTGCAAGGAGTGTGCAGGGGAGTGTGCGGGGGACGGGGAGTGTGAGGGGGACGGGGAGTGTGCGGGGAGTGTGTGGGGAAGGAGGCAGATCAAGCAGGCAAGGAGGTGAGGATGAAGGTTGGGAGCATTCGGGAAGCCGAGAGCACGGCCCAAGCCAAGTGCTCAAGAAATGCTTCCTATCATCAGTTCAGTTCAGTCCAGTCGCTCAGTCGTGTCCGACTCTTTGCGACCCCATGAATCGCAGCACGCCAGGCCTCCCTGTCCATCACCAACTCCCGGAGTTCACTCAGACTCACGTCCATTGAGTCAATGATGCCATCCAGCCATCTCATCCTCTGTTGTCCCCTTCTTCTCCTGCCCCCAATCCCTCCCAGCATCATGGTAGTTTCCAATGAGTCAACACTTTGCATGAGGTGGCCAAAGTACTGGAGTTTCAGCTTCAGCATCAGTCCTTCCAATGAACACCCAGGACTGATCTCCTTTAGGATGGACTGGTTGGACCTCCTTGCAGTCCAAGGGACTTGCAACAGTCTTCTGCAACACCACAGTTCAAAAGCATCAATTCTTTGGAGCTCAGCTTTCTTCACAGTCCAACTCTCACATCCATACATGACCACAGGAAAAACCGTAGCCTTGACTAGACGGAACTTTGTTGGCAGAGTAATGTCTCTGCTTTTGAATATGCTATCTAGGTTGGTCATAACTTTCCTTCTAAGGAGTAAGCATCTTTTAATTTCATGGCTACAGTCACCATCTGCAGTGATTTTGGAGCCCCCCAAAGTAAAACCTGACACTGTTTCCACATCTATTTGCCATGAAGTGATGTGACCAGAAGCCATGATCTTCGTTTTCTGAATGTTGAGCTTTAAGCCAACTTTTTCACTCTCTTTTTTCACTTTCATCAAGAGGCTCTTTAGTTCTTCTTCACTTTCTGCCATAAGGGTGGTGTCATCTGCATATCTGAGGTTATTGAGATTTCTCCCAGCAATCTTGATTCCAGCCTGTGCTTCTTCCAGCCCAGCGTTGATGATGTACTCTGCATATAAGTCAAATAAGCAAGGTGACAATATACAGCCTTGACTTCCTCCTCTTTCAATTTGGAACCAGTTTGTTGTTTCATGTCCAGTTCTAACTGTTGCTTCTTGACCTGCATACGGGTTTCTCAAGAGGCAGGTCAGGTGGTCTGGTATTCCCATCTCTTGAAGAATTTTCCACAGTTTATTGTGATCCACACAGTCAAAGGCTTTGGTATAGTCAATAAAGCAGAAACAGATATTTTTCTGGTATTCTCTTGCTTTTTCCATGATCCAGCGGATGTTGGTAATTTGATCTCTGGTTCCTCTGCCTTTTCTAGAACCAGCCTGAACATCTGGAAGTTCAAGGTTCATGTATTGCTGAAGCCTGGCTTGGAGAATTTTGAGCATTACTTCACTAGTGTGTGAGATGAGTGCAATTGTGTGATAGTTTGAGCATTCTTTGGCATTGCCTTTCTTTGGGATTGGAATGAAAACTGACCTTTTCCAGTCCTGTGGCCACTGCTGAGTTTTCCAAATTTGCTGGCATATTGAGTGCAGCACTTTCACAGCATCATCTTTTAAGACTTGAAATAGCTCAACTGGAATTCCATCACCTCCACTAGCTTTGTTCATAGTGATGCCTTCTAAGGCCCACCTGACTTCCCATTCCAGGATGTCTGGCTCTAGGTGAGTGATCACACCATCGTGATTATCTTGGTCGTGAAGATCTTTTTTGTACAGTTCTTCTGTGTATTCTTGCCACCTCTTCTTAATACCTTCTGCTTCTGTTAGGTCCATACCACTTCTGTCCTTTATTGAGCCCATCTTTGCATGAAATGTTCCTTTATATCTCTATAATTTTCTTGAAGAGATCTCTAGTCTTCCCCATTCTGTTGTTTGCCTCTATTTCTTTGCATTGATTGCTGAGGAAGGCTTTCTTATCTCTTCTTGCTATTCTTTGGAACTCTGCATTCAGATGCTTATATCTTTCCTTTTCATTTCTCTTCTTTTCACAGCTATTTGTAAGGCCTCCTCAGACAGCCATTTTGCTGTTTTTTCATTTCTTTTCCATGGGAATGGTCTTGATCCTTGCCTCCTGTACAATGTCATGAACCTCTATCCATAGTTCATCAGGCACTCTATCTATCAGATCTAGTCCCTTAAATCTATTTCTCACTTCCACTGTATAATCATAAGGGATTTGATTTCAGTCATACTTGACAGAATGTGGTCCACTGGAGAAGGGAATGGCAAACCAGTTCAGTATTCTTGCCTTGAGAACCCCATGAACAGTATGAAAAGGCAAAATGATAGGATACTGAGAAAGGAGCTCCCCAGGTCAGTAGGTGCCCAATATGCTACTGGAGATCAGTGGAGAAATAACTCCAGAAAGAATGAAGGGATGGAGCCAAAGCAAAAACAATATGCAGTTGTGGATGTGACTAGTGATAGAAGCAAGATCCGATGCTGTAAAGAGCAATACTGCATAGGAACCTGGAATGTCAGGTCCATGAATCAAGGCAAATTGGAAGCGGTCAAACAGGAGACGGCAAGAGTGAATGTCGACATTCTAGGAATCAGCGAACTAAAATGGACTGGAATGGGTGAATTTAACTCAGATGACCATTATATCTACTACTGCAAGCAGGAATCCCTCAGAAGAAATGGAGTAGCCATCATGGTCAACAGAAGAGTCCAAAATGCAGTACTTGGATGCAATCTCAAAAACGACAGAATGATCTCTGTTCGTCTCCAAGGCAACCCATTCAATGTCACAGTAATCCAAGTCTATGCACCAACCAGTAATGCTGAAGAAGCTGAAGTTGAATGGTTCTATGAAGACCTACAAGGCCTTTTAGAACTAACACCCCCCAAAAATGTCCTTTTCATTATAGGGGACTGGAATGCAAAAGTGGGAAGTCAAGAAACACCTGGAGTAACAGGCAAATTTGGCCTTGGAATGCAGAATGAAGCAGGGCAAAGACTAATAGAGTTTTGCCAAGAGAACGCACTGGTCATAGCAAACACCCTCTTCCAACAACACAAGAGAAGACTCTACACATGGACATCACCAGATGGTCAACACTGAAATCAGACTGATTATATTCTATGCAGCCAAAGATGGAGAAGCTTTATACAGTCAGCAAAAACAAGACCAGGAGCTGACTGTGGCTCAGATCAAGAACTCCTTATTACCAAATTCAGACTTAAATTGAGGAAAGTAGGGAAACCCGCTAGACCATTCAGGTATGACCTAAATCAGATCCCTGTCATCACTAGAGATGCAGAAACGGTTGCAGCAGGAGAAGAACCTGGCTGGGAAACTCCAGGTCCTGTGGCTTCCCTGGCTGCTACTTAATAGAAAAACTAGGAAAAACCAGGAAGAGATCAAATTGCCAATATCCGCTGGATCATGGAAAAAGCAAGAGAGTTCTAGAAAAACATCTATGTCTGCTTTATTGACTATGCCAAAGCCTTTGACTGTGTGGATCACAATAAACTGTGGAAAATTCTGAAAGAGATGGGAATACCAGACCACCTGACCTGCCTCTTGAGAAATCCGTATGCAGGTCAGGAAGCAACAGTTAGAACTGGACATGGAACAACAGACTGGTTCCAAATGGGAAAAGGAGGACGTCAAGGCTGTATATTGTCACCCTGCTTATTTAACTTCTATGCAGAGCACATCATGAGAAACACTGGACTGGAAGAAACACAAGCTGGAATCAAGATTGCCGGGAGAAATATCAATAACCTCAGATATGCAAATAACACCATCCTTATGGCAGAAAGTGAAGAGGAACTAAAAAGCCTCTTGATGAAAGTGAAAGAGGAGAGTGAAAAAGTTGGCTTAAAGCTCAACACTTAGAAAACGAAGATCATGGCATCTGGTCCCATCACTTCATGGGAAATAGATGGGGAAACAGTGGAAACAGTGTCAGACTTTATTTTGGGGGGCTCTAAAATCACTGCAGATGGTGACTGCAGCCGTGAAAGTAAAAGACACTTACTCCTTGGAAGAAAAGTTATGACCAACCTAGACAGCATATTCAAAAGCAGAGACATTACTTTGCCGACTAAGGTCCATCTAGTCAAGGCTATGGTTTTTCCAGTAGTCATGTATGGATGTGAGAGCTGGACTGTGAAGAAGGCTGAGCACTGAAGAATTGATGCTGTGGTGTTGGAGAAGACTCTTGAGAGTCCCTTGGACTGCAAGGAGATCCAACCAGTTCATTCTAAAGGAGATCAGTCCTGGGTGTTCTTTGGAGGGAATGATGCTGAAGCTGAAACTCCAGTACTTTGGCCACCTCATGCAAAGTGTTGACTCATTGGAAAAGACTTTGATGCTGGGAGGGATTGAGGGCAGGAGAAGAAGGGGACGACCAAGGATGAGATGGCTGGATGGCATCACGGACTTGATGGACGTAAGTCTGAGTGAGCTCTGGGAGTTGGTGATGGACAGGGAGGCCTGGCGTGCTGCGATTCATGGGGTCGCAGAGAGTCAGACACGACTGAGCGACTGAACTGAGCTGAACTGAGTGCTGTGCTCTTAGCCTCTCTGCTACTTAAATAACAGCAGGCTTTCTGTCTGATTCCCAGCGCCCAGCAGTTATTGACTTCGTATATTTTCTCTTGTGCTGGAGGGAGATTTACTCAGCTGAACACGGGGCTGCTCCCAGCACCTAGGCTGAGAATGGACACCTCCGTCCTCTGGTCTCATCTCCTGTAATGTGGGTCTCCCAGCTTGGAGTCACAGAGCAGCTGCGGGAGACGGGACACTCTCACATGCACCGACTGTTAGAGGCTGTTCTACGCCCTGCTGCTGCTGCTGGTGGTCAGTCGCTTCAGTCAAGTCCGACTCTTCACGACCCCATGGACTGCAGCCTGCCAGGCTCCTCCATCCATGGGATTTTCCCGGCAAGAATACTGGAGCGGGGTGCCATTGCCTTCTGCATTCTACGCCCTGCTCCACTGTGAATGTGTGCCTGCTCAGTCGCTCAGTCTTGTCTGACTCTTGTGACTCCATGGACTGGGGCCTGCCTGGCTCCTCTGTCCATGGGATTTTCCCTGTAAGAATACTGGACCGGGGTGCCATTCCCTTCTCCAGGGGATCTTCCCCACCCAGGGATCAAACCTGTGTCTCTTCCGTCTCCTGCATTGGCAGGTGGATTCTTTACCACTGCACCACCTGGGAATCCCTTATCCTTCATAAATGGCTCTCTCTCAAATGCAAGAGATGCTATTATGATAAATAAAATACTACATTTGTTTAGAAGTGACCTTGCATTCATCTTTTTGACAATGTGGATTTGCTCTGTCACCTAAAATAAAATCTTCCATCACACTAATGCCACCTTCCCTGGTGGCTCAGACGGTAAAGCGTCTGCCTGCAATGCGGGAGACCTGGGTTCGATCCCTGGGTCAGGAAGATTCCTAGGAGAAGGAGATGGTAACCCACTCCAGTACTCTTGCCTAGAAAATCCCATGGACGAAGGAGCCTGGTGTCCATGGGATTCCAAAGAGTCGGACGCGACTGAGCAACTTCACATCACACTAATAAAACCTTCCATTTACAGAGAACTCACAATGCTTGATATGGTGTTAAGAGACTTTCTTTAAGTCTTCCCAGCAGACGCATGAAGAGCAAATTATGATGCCCATTTCACAGATAAGGAAATTGACACTTTGATACCTTAGGTCACTTGCCGAAGGTTTCAGGACTAGTAGGTCAGGGGGTCAAGCCCAGGTGGTCTGACTCCAAAGCCCCAGCTTAACATTTTAAGGACAGGGCTGTGCTTTGGGATTTCGTGTATTTCCCGTTCTTAAAGGCAACCGGGACTCATTCTGCTCCTTTGTTCCCTTCAGGGTCTCTCGCTGCTGCCCACCCTCCGCTTCTGCTTTTGTGGACTGCCCACGTCATCCTCTGAGGGCTTTGCCTCCTGGAGCCCGACCGCCCCCGGAGCTGAATCTCACCCCGCAGGCTGCCCATGCCAACTGAGCTCTTTGGCCCCAGCCCAGCTCCAGGCGCCGCCCGAGTCTCCTCCCCTCTCCCCGGGCTCCTGGCGACCCCCTCGCGGCGCTCCGGGCCTCAGTTTCCTCCCGTGTGAGGCACGGACCTCGATCCTTTCCTTAGGCAAGTGGCACACCGCGGCGGGTCTGGAGCCGGAGTCTCCGTCCTCCCGGCCGCCTGTGGGCGGGGCCGGCGCTCCTCCCCCGCCCCGCCCGGCGGCCCCGCCCCGAGGGCGGCCCCCGCCCGCGCCCTGCCC
>NW_024070185.1:108780521-108788586 GCF_014754425.2 Oryx dammah
ACACACCCACCCCCCCGACACACACACCCCTCCAAGACACACTCACACTCTGGAGTGCTGGTTGGCGTTTCTTGGGGATGTTAATTAAGGGGAAGATGCCTGGAAAGGAGGAGGAAGTTTGGGAGGGGGAACTGTCAGCTTCCAGTTCTCCTAAAACTCCATTTTCCTTTTTGGGGCCTCACTATTTATAAATGCCAGGGAATCATAAACAGCCGGGGGAGCTTGAATTGGCACCCGGGTGAGTTTCGCAGCAAAAAAGGTTACCGTGTGAATCAGGGAAAGGAACTTTTCTCCAGAATTTTCCATAGTCTTTTTTGTTGGGGACTGACATGAATTTGGAAAAGCAGGCGTCTCCCAGGACGGGTTTCCTCCTTACCTTCTTCCTTGGTTCAACACTCTTCAAGGCCTGTGTTCAGTGTCTGGCCCTGTGAGGGCCCAAGAGCCTTGAGGAAGGCAAAGATATTTGTCCTCAAGATGCTTCTCATCTATAGTGGTTGAAACAAAGCTGTGATACTGAGAATTAACTTCAGCCTATAAAGGGGTGACTAAGTCTGTTTGGGCCACCCAAACCTCAGAAATGAGTAAAAGTTTCCCAGGAGATAAGGCGATGGGCAGTAAGACATGCTGAGAAGCAGGCACAGCTCGTGCAAAGGCACTGAGGCTTTTTGAGCAATCCACAAGGTGAGGCTGCAGATGAGGGAAAGGTGGATTGGCCAGGAGTTGAGACTGTAAATCAAGAGCGAAAGGAAAAGGAAAGGAAAGTGAAGTCACTCAATCGTGTCTGACTCTTTCAACCCCATGGACTATAGCCTACCAGGCTCCTCTGTCCATGGGATTTTCCAGGCAACAGTACTGGAGTGGATTGCCATTTCCTTCTCCAGCGGATCTTCCTGACCCAGGGATGGAACCCAGGTCTCCCACATTGTAGACAGACGCTTTACTGTCTGAGCCACCAGGGAAGTCCATAATCAAGAACTCATAAACTAAGATCGTAAACTAAGCGCTTGGATTTTAGCCTGAGGGCAGTGATCAGAAGTCTTAGTAATCCAGTGGCTGATTGTAGCAGATGCTTTGGAAGGGGCTGCCCTGGTGAGTCAGACGGTAAAGCGTCTGCCCACAGTGCGGGAGACCTGGGTTTGATCCCTGGGTCGGGAAGATCCCCTGGAGAAGGAAATGGCAACCCACTCCAGTACTCTTGCCTGGAAAATTCCATGGACTGAGAGGTTCCTCAGAGCCTGGTAGGCTACAGTCCATGGGGTTGCAAAGAGTCGGACACGGCTGAGGGACTTCACTTTACTTTACACTGAAGGTACAGGGATTCCTTAGAAGGCTACTGGATGGTCAAGTGAAAGAGAGTGCAGGTCTGAACCAGACCAGTGGTCACGGGATGGACCAGAGTGGCAGATTCTGGAATCCCAGCTGAAGAACCCGTCAGAACTGGCAACAAATTTTATCTAAAAGCAAGCAGTGGGCTTGTAGCTATTGGACAAAGTTGCCAAGTTATTCTGAGATTTTCAGTGTTGAGTTTTACTTTTAAAGGAAAGAAATATTGTTAAAGAGTCAAGCCTTGCTGTATGACAAAGGGAGGTCAAATCTGGGGCTCTGTGACAACCTGGAGGAGTGGGATGGGGTGGGAGGTGGAAGGGAGTTCAGGAGGGAGGGGCATGCATGTACCTGTGGGTGATACATGTTGATGTATTGCAAAAAAAGCAACACAATATTGTAAAGCAGTTATCCTCCAATTGAAAATAAACTCAAAAAAACCCCAAAAGATTCAAGCCAAGACTCAACCATAGAGTAAGCCTCATCCCTCCAACCCCCTTCTTTCCCCAGAGGTGGGCCTTGTTGACAGCTGTGTGTGCAGTTCTGCAGAACTGTCACAAGCACGAGCTGAAGACTGGATGCCTTCACACTTTTTAGCCACCCAGTGCCCGAGGGTCACTTCTCCGCACTTCATGTCGGCCTTTTGGGTCTCTGGTGAGACGTTGTCAGGTCACAGAGATGATTTCTGCATAGTCTGTCATCCAGTGCTGGGCACTGATCTCTGGTTTTCTTCAAGGGAACTTTACAGCCCATATCTACAGTCTCTGAGCATGTATATTAGTTATTAGAGATGGCAGAACTGAGAGAAGTTAGATGCACTGACTTAGGAGTGGAGCTGTAATCTGAGTTCTTTTGAGTGACTTTGGGCAAGTCCTGGCTCACGGGGCCTCAGTGTCCTCATCTGTGAAATGGGGAGATGTTGGTCTCCATGATAAAAAGCTACCTTTTAGTAAACCAAGCGCTGGGGCATTAATTACTTTGTTGGTTCTTCACAATCATGTCTCTGAATTAGGTCCTGTTATCTGCTTCTATAGAGGAGGTAACTGAGGCTCAGAGGGGCTAAGGAATGTACTTTGGCTTATGAGGCAGTCAGGTGTCAGTGCTAGGATTCCAGAGGTCTGACTGTGGGGCTGTAGCTCTTAATCACTGCCTTGAATGTTCTACTGGTGAAGCCGTCTAGTGCTGACATTATGAGAACTGCAGGTGGAGTTTTGCTGGGGCTGTGAGGAGGGGTGCTAATCCATATGCATGGTGTGGGGAATTTAGGCCTGGAGGGGCCTCTCAGGACTGTTAGTTCAGTTCAGTCGCTCAGTCGCTCAGTCGTGTCCGACTCTTTGTGACTCCATGAACTGCAGCGTGCCAGGCCTCCCTGTCCATCACCAACTCCCAGAGTCCACCCAAACCCACGTCCATCGAGTCAGTGATGGCATCCAACCATCTCATCCTCTGTCGTCCCCTTCTCCTCCTGCCCTCAGTCTTTCCCAGCATCAGGGTCTTTTCCAATGAGTCAGCTTTTCGCATCAGGTGGCCAAAGTATTGGAGTTTCAGCTTCAGCATCAGTCCTTCCAATGAACACCCAGGACTGTTCTCCTTTAGGATGGACTGGTTGGATCGCCCTGCAGTCCAAGGGACTCTCTAAACTCACGCTTTTCTGTACTGTCTACAGGACTCATCTCTCCTCCATTTCAGGAAATCCAGGCTCTGAGAGGACAAAGACTTGCCCAGGTTCACGCAGAGAGTCAGCTGGGGGCCCAGCCTCCTTTCAGCTTTCCCTGCTCAGGAAAGCTTTCTGAGGAAGCTGGGAAGAATAGGCAACATCTCTCTCCCCGCCCCGCCCCTCCCGATGGTTATTTCCTGAGAAAATGCTGGCAGAAGCAAGGAAAACCTGGTCCCAGGAGCTCTGTATTTTGTAGGGGAGGGAAAGAAAGAGACCAGTGTTCAGGCAGCTGGGGGATGTTAAGTAAAAATATCTCCTCCCTTTCAACCGAGTGAGCGTCTGTCATATTTCAGCCTGATGTGGTTTGGAGTTTGGAGACCACAGTCAGGCTTGGTTCCTGCTGCTCTCTGGCTTTTCCTCCCCACCCCCAACCCCCTGCTGTCGCTGACTGTTCTCCCCTGCCTTGCCCAGGACCGCATCAGCAATTTAAGGGCAGGGCGGAGAGCAGCGGTGGGTGTGATGGGCAAGGCTGGGCAGCAGAAGGCCTGGGCTTGAGTCCTGGTTTCGCCACTTGGCAAAATACTGGTTGACTTGAGCTAGTCCCTGCCTTCCTCTGGGCCTGTGTCCCCCTGGCGTTAGGCAGGTGGACAGAATAATGTCACGGCCTCCCAGTTCTGGCGGCCTTTGAGCCAGGGGGCTTTGTGCTCACTGCAGGGACATGGGGCCCACGTGTCTCTAAGCATGAAGTGAGCCCACAGCAGGCACCCTTGTTTGAGTGACTTGCACCAGCATCAGCTGGAGATTCGGCTACTGTTCATAAATTGGGCCTTTGTGGATTCAGTTGGTTGCCCATTTTACAGATAAGGCAGTTGAGACCTAGGATTCATGCATGTATCCCATTTCTTGCTCTACAAGCAGTAAGGGTGAGGACCCCTGTCAGTGGCATTCTTACTGCCTGTGTTCTCTTCATCTTTACCACCTCGTTTAATCTTTTTAACAGCTCTACTAGGGAGGAGGTATTTACTCCATTTTACAGATAAGGAAACTGAGGCTCAGCCCAGAGAAATGAAATGCCTTCCTTTCTCTTTTTTGAGCCTCACAGTAGCCCTGAGGTTGTTATGGGCCCCATTTTACAGATGAGGAAACAGGTCTGGAGATGTGAGTGCTCATGCCTGGGGTCCCCAGGCCCCCATCCTGGTGCCTCCTGGTGCCTTGCGGTTCTGTCTCAGGGCAGTTCTGTCTCTGTACCTCTTGCATTCGATGCTTGGACTAGGGATTAACAGTTTTCTTTCTAGGCTGTAACATGTCCCTAAAACGTGCTCTTCCCAAGGGGGACTCCAGAGGCAGTTTGAGCCCTGGAGCTTCTCAGGGAACTGCGATGAAGGTGCCACACCAGTGGGAATGGATTTATTTATTCTGCTGAACTGGTTAAGCAAACAGCCTTCCTTCCAACTTCAGCAAGGATATCATTTGATCCCAGCTTATTTGTCAAACAAAGAATATATATATATGGTACATGTGAGCCTTCAGGGTGGGGCTTGGCCTTTAATTTTCCTTCTGTAGTGGCCGTGGCAGGGCTGGGCCGTGGTGGGTACTCAGTAAATGCTGGTTAATTTTGGAGGAGTGGCAGAGTGGTGTGGGTGGGATACCCGTAGGATATGTCTTTTTTTTTTTTTCCCCCTTCTTCAATGACTTTTTTTCCTTTTTATAAAAACATAGTAACTATGATAGAAAATGTAGAAAATAAAAATAGTATAAAAAAATAAGAACTGTCCATAATTCTGCCAACACAAGATAATCAGTATTAACATCTGGGTGCATTTCCTTCTTAATATTTTCAGCACATTTTCTTTTACCCCCGACAGAACTATGGTCATACCACATTTGTAATCTTCTATTCTGACTTTATGCATTTTTTTTCCAAATGTTATAGCATAAATATTTTTTCATGTTATTTAGTACTCTAATTTTTTAAGAGTTTTAAAAGTATACTCTATCTAAATGGATAAATGCATGTTTATCTAAAATCTTTCATTCTAATAGCCTGGGGGATTAAAGAAAATAATGAATTTTATTTGTAAAAAAAAAGTTTCACATTTTTATTATTAAAATGATAAATGATGACCTGATTTTTTTGTTATTCTCTATTATTGTATCTATGATGTGAGTGATTGACTTCACATCTTCTGTTATTAGGCATTCAGGCTGCTGATAAACAGTGTTGCAACGAACATTCTAGTGCATAAATTGTTCCTCTCTCATTGTTTTCTAAAACAGAGCCCAAGGAATCAAGTTGTTGATTCAAAAATGACAAATTTACAGCTTTTGCTACATTTTGCCAAATTTCCACCCTTGAAAGGTTGTAGCAGTTCGTATTTCCACCAGCCTTTCTTTGGGGAACATCTGAGGCTGGTTATCAAAAGCCTAACTGTGTTGTTAGAAGGCTCAGGGACCATTCTTCTGAAACATTTCTTCATTTAGCAAATACAGGCATAACTCAGAGATATTGAGGTTTCCATCCCGGATCACCACAGTAAAGTGAATATCACGATAAAGCAAGTCATACAGAATTTCTGGTTCTCCAGCACGTGTGAAAGCCATGTGGACACTGCGCTTGGCCTGCAACAGCATTCCGTCTCAAAAACAAGGCACATACCTTAATGCAAAAACACTTCATTGCTAAAAGCTACCCATCGTCTGAGCCTTCAGCTAGTCGTAGAGGTAACAGCATAGATTACCGATGACCAGTCACCATAACAAATACAATAATCATGAAAAAGTTTAAACAAACTATGGTAAGAATTCTCAAAATGGGATGCAGAAACATAGAGTACGCAAATGCTATTGGAAACATGACGTCACAAGAGCATCTGCTCAAAGATTGCCACAGACCTTCAGTTCATGAAAAATGTCGTCTCTGTGAAGCACAGTAAACGGAAGTGCAACAAGAGGTTCACCTGTAGATTTGCACCTATGGCATCAGCAAGCACTAATGATTAAGATCCTGGGCAGAAGAGGCAGGGAGAAGCTGGTTCGCACTCCAGTTTCTGCTTTGCACTTGCCACAAGACCTGAGCTTCGGCCCGGTCACTGTGCTGCCTCTGTGCTTAGGATGTAAGTACTTGCCTTTGTGTTTCCAGACTTTGATGTGACTGACGTCACCCTCTGCAGAAGGCCCGTCTCCTGACTGCCTCCTCACCTAGAAACCCTTTCCAGATTCCGACCCTTACAGTTAGACCTCAGAAGCTGCCTGGTCCCACCTCCTCACTTCGTGGCCAGGAATACTCAGACCCAGAGAGAGCGAGTGCATTTCCTAAAGCTTAAAGTAGGCTCTCTGATTGCCGCTCCACCACTTGTGAGATTTCAAAGTACTCATCTAAACCAAAATGATTCCAGTGATCATAAAGCCCAAGGCCTGGGAAGATTAAGGAACTGGGCCGTGGTCAGACCCCGAGTCTGTTGTGGCAGTGTGGTCCTGGGAAAGTCATTTTCCTTTTTAGCCAGCTTCCCCTACTGTGAATTGAAGCCTGTCACCTTCTCTTGTCCACCTGGGTTTACTTTTCCACCAGTTGAAGCCTTGATTTCAAGACTCAGTGGCAGGTCTTGGTCTCTTGAGTGTGCGTCCTGAAGCGGGGTGTTTTTTGAGGTCACTGGTGGCGCTAGTGTTAAAGAATCTGCCTGCCAAAGCAGGAGACATAAGAGACCCAGGTTCGATCCCTGGGTAGGGAAGATCCCTTGGAGGAGGAAATGGCAACCCACTCTAGAATTTTTGCTGGGAGAATACCTTGGATAGAGGAGGCTGGTGGGCTACAGTCCATTGGGTCACAAAGAGTGCAGGCATGAGGGCAGAGACTTATTTTTTTACAACACCAAAAAAGATGCCTTTGGACCTTTTCTCTCCTCAGGGGAAGGGTTTTGTCAACATTGTTGCGACTGGACGTAAGAGACGTTTTAGAGCGTCTCAAACTTACTGTGCTCCCAAATCACCTGGGAATTTTGTGAAAATGCAGATTCTGGCTCAGTATGTCTGGAGTGGGGCGTGACAGTGCTTTTTTTTTTTTTTTGGTCAACATGTGGCATCTTCCCTAACCAGGGATGGAACCTGTGCCCCCTACATTGGGAGCACAGAGTTCTAACCACTGAACCACCAGGGAGTCCCCGTCTGCACTTCTAATGCCCTCCCGGCTAATGTAGATGGGGTCCAGGGACCACACCTGGACTGCGTGTGGGCACGCGCTCAGTTATACCCGACTCTGCAGTCCCGTGGACTGTAGCCCGCCAGACGACTACGTCAATGGAATTTTCCAGGCAAGAATACTGGATCGGGTTGCCATTACCTTCTCTTGGGAATCTTCCCGACCCAGAGATCGAACCCATGACTTGTGTCTCCTGCATTCACAGGTGGGTTCTTTACCAGCTGAGCCACCAGGGACGCCTAGTAAGATTCTAAATCCTTTGTTCAAGGCCCAGACTAGAGCCCAGAACTCTTGATATCTTATCCTTGAGGTTCTTTCTACCCGTTGTATTTGCTTCCGTCCTCTCATAGCACTAAGCTGAACTGTATTTGGCTCGCAGTTATGTTTCTGGAATCTCAACAGCCCTTGAGTTATTTTGCTGCCTAATTTCAGAGCAAGGCAGGGCTCTTCTTTAGGAGAGAGTGACTCAGTGGGATGCCATCTGAAGGGGGAGAAATACAGCTGAAGGGCCTAGCGTTCGGCGTAAAACATTTCCACCAGAAGTTTTTATACTTAAGGTTTTAAGTATTATTCTCTTACAGCTGTAGGCTGCAAACTACAGCCCTGGGGAAGCCCCAGCCTGTTTTTGTATGCCTCCAAGCTAAAAATAGTTTTTACATTTTAAAAATATTGTAAAAAAGAAAATCCAAAACCGAACAAGGAAGAATATGCAACAGGGTGTGTGGCTGCAAAGCTTAAACCATTTCCTATCTGGCTCTTTTCTCTCTCTCTCTTTAAAAATGTTGGCCATGTCACATGGGTGTGGGACCTTAGTTCCCTGACTAAGGATCGAACCTGTGCCCCCTGCAGGGAGAGTACAAAGTCCTAACCACTGGACACCCCCCCCCCCC
>NW_024070185.1:108788686-108839526 GCF_014754425.2 Oryx dammah
CCCAGAGAAGTCCTAGCACTTCACAGTAAAAGTTTGCTAACCCCTGGTCTAGAGTAACTGGAGCTTTATGTTTTTGTCTAGTAAGCAAGAAGCCCAGCTTGAAATCTAGTGAGACCAAGCTATCGGGGAGGCAGCCTGACTTGGTGGCAGCTGCTCAGGCCCCTTAGTCGTGTGACCCTGAGCACAGTACTTCACCTCTCTGAACTTGTGTTCTTCCTTCAAAAGACAGGGACTATGACAGCTGCCCGCTGAGCTGTGAGGATGAGACATGATGTATGTAAGGAACCAACACTTGGTAGGTGCTCAGAAAATGACAGCTGGTGTCATTTGAACCCTTCTGGCATTGCCTGGCAGATCACACGCCCTCACCAAATCTGACTGGAGGAGGAAATGGCAACCCACTCCAGTGTTCTTGCCTGGAAAATCTCAGGGACAGAGGAGCCTGGTGGGCTGCAGTCCATGGGGTCGCAGAGTTGGACACGGCTTAGCGATTAAACAACAACAGCAGTTCTGTGAATCTGAAATTCGAGGGCTCCCTGTGTCCGGAGCGCAGGAAAGCGTGTAATGCTCTTTTTGCCCACAGGTGGCAGCACCCGCACCCTTTGCCGTCTCTGTGAACGTCTTTGTGCATGAGTGTTTACGCCCGTGTGCACACACGTGAACATGCGTGTGATTGACTAGTTTCTGCCTTCGTTGAATCTTGAGCTGAGGTGGCCCTAGGCTAGACTCTGGGATACAGGGGAGCGGGTCTTAGTCTGACGGGGGAGGCAGACTTGGAAACAGTGTAATAGTGTGGCAGGGAAATGGGCCGAGGCTCAGAGGAGCTCAGCCTCTCGGGGAAGGGGAGGTTAGAGATGAGTTCTTGCAGGAAACCTGGCTTGATCTTGAGCGGAAGGAGAAAAGAACGGGGATGGAAGGGAGCTCGGGGAACAGAGACCATCTGTGCAAAGATTACAGGAAGATTTAAGGGCCAGTGCAGCTGCGCCTGGCTGGAGCTTGGAGGGGTGTGGGTGGAGGACGGGAACTGGGGAGAGCTGAGGCTCAAGACTGATGAGGGCAGATCATAAAAGGCGCGGGTGGTAAAAGGGCCGCTGAGGACGTTGGGTTTTACCTGGGGGCCATCGGGGAGTCCTGGCCGAGTCTGCGCAGAGGAGCATCGTGGGCTGGAGGGGAGGAGGGACGAGGTGGGAGGAAGTGGGAGGACGGGTAGGAGGCACAGCAGTCTTCCAGGTGAGAGGCTGAGGGGCCTGGACCGACGTGTTGGCAGAGTCGGGGTGGGGAGCGGTGGGTGCGCTCCGGTAGAACCAGCCGTGTTGGGAGGCACCAGTGACGGGGCAGGGGAGGCTGAAGAGGATGCCGGGCGTCTGTCCGGACGGGGGATGGTGGTGCTGGTGCTGAGATGCGGAACCTTGAGCATAAAACAGGTTGCCCTTGGGAACAGTTACAGCACCGCCAGAGAGGGTGAGGGTGAGATGTGGAGGTGTGTCGAAGAGAAGGGGGCTGGATATGAAAGGTTCATCCTCACGGAGTTAACGGAAAGTGGGAACTTATTAATCATTGCGGGAGCCCAGCTCTGTGTTCATCCACCCTACGGAGCTGGGAAGTTTCTACAGAACTCTTTGAAGGGAGCCCATGAAGGTGGCACTTAACTCCAGGTCCTAGGGCCCAAAGAAGCACCCAGCCTCTTTCTAGATCTCTTGCTGTGCACTGGTGCCTCTCACGATGTAGAAACCCCCAGCAATGTCTGGGCCGTCTACTGTCAGCTAAGAATAGGGTTCACTTGAGTCTTAATCCAGGGAGCCTGCAGGGCCCCACTGCCTTTGGGATCTTGGAGTCTCTCCGCCTGACTCGGAGACGCTGGTTTGGGCAGAGCCCTTTTCCAGTTCAGGCAGGAGCCAGTTTGCTCGGCGGCTCCCTGAATGTGGCCAACTGGGAGTCTGGGAGTGACGAAGGGTGAAGACCCAGGGTGTCTCTGAAAGTGTGAGTGCTGAAAGACTGGGGGTGCACAAACTGCTCTGGGTGCGCGCGGGCTGGCCCTGCGTTTGGTCACCCAGCATACACCCACGGGTCCTCCTGTTTGCCGGGTCACTTGCCAGGCCTGAGGCTTGAGAGGCAAAGCAACCTAATGGAGCCCATGGTCTCATGTGCGAGAAAGACTTGTCAGCGTGTAATGGCAATACAGTCTTGCAATAGTGGAGCGACGCGGGGCATAGAGGTGGGAATATGGCGTGTAAGCAGCTTGCGTAAGTACAGCATGAGAAAGATACACTTTTTAGAAACAGACTTAAGAGTTAAGTGATAGAGTAAGGTGACAGACAGACATTATTCAAAATCCTTGTCGTTTTTAATCTCATTTGATCTTCATAAGAGTTCGGACACGATTGAGCGACTTTCATTCATTCACACTCACTCGATGACCTCATGGGGTAGGTTAGGTAGGTTCTAATACCTACTCTATAATTCCTGTTTTACGGAGAAGTGAACTGAGGCTCAGAAAGGTGACGTAACTTGATTGTTCCATGTTAGTTAAATGAAGGGCCCTTTTGTCTAACCTCACGATCTTAAGCCACAGCTCTGAAGCTGACCATAAGCTGAATTCAGTCATACAGTGGGGTTACCTTAAATGCTCATGGGATTTTCGGCTGTATTAACAGAGGCATCATATCTAGAATGATGGAGGTGAGAGTTCTGCTTGCCCTGCCCTGAAGAGAGCTCATCCAGGTGTTCAGTTCTGGGTCTTCGCTGTCAGTAGGGACCGGGTTCATTTGAAGTAGATCAGGGAAGCCGGGGGAGGGGACCAGACACCTTGATCTCAGGAAGAGCTGGAGCAAAGGGGTAGAAGACGCGAAGGGCCCGGGGTTTCCGTCTTCAAGTCTCCGAGGAGCCCCTGGGAGACGGGGTGCCAGACCTGCTCCGGGTGAGCCCAGAGGGCAGAGTTAGGGCCAGCGTGTAACGGGGCCCGGGCAGAGAGAATTCCAGCACATCCCAGTGACGGTTCTTTTAACCAGCCGGACTCTCGAATAGAAGGTTTGCAGCCTTGGCAGGAAGCGAGTGCTCCATTGCTGGAGGTGTGCAGGCAGGGGCATGTACCCTGGATGGGGGTGGAGGGGGCTGGGGAGGAGCTGGAGCATGAAATGGGCTCTGACCACATGACCTTGAGCCCCTGAGCCTGGGAGTCTTGACCTTCTCTTTACAGGTGGTGCTGGGAACCCCCCGAGCCGCGCTTCCACCGTGGTGCCCAGCCCTTCCGAGGGAGCCGCTCTCTTCACTCACAGCCCCACGAGGTAGGTAGAGCAGTGCAGCCACCGCTGGGCCCTCCTAAACCCAGCCTGGCTGCCGGGGGTTCTGGATGGGCCTGGGGAAGCAGCCTCTGGATGCAAAGGCAGTCCCTGGGGCTTTTCTGGTAAAGCTCAGAGAGCACTCTGCCCTGGCTTCATTTGCTCCTCACCCTCCCTGAGAGGGAGGCCAGGCAAGGGTGATCCCTTGGGGAAGAGGCAAGAAGCGGGCTGGGTGCCAGGACTCCTGGACCCCCACCCTCGGCTGTGCTGCTCCTGCGCTGGGTGACGGCAGGAAAGTGCTGGTAGCGCCTCGGTGGGAGGGTGGACTCCCGTGAGGAGGAGGTGCAGGAATTCTTTGGACGGGTGAGAAAAGCTGGGGTGCGGCTGCCAAGGCTCCGGGCTTGTTGACCGGAGGAGGAGTGAGAAGGGTGAGTCACAGGGAAGGTGCGTGAGTCACACTCACCTGGGACGGCTGGCAGGGCGGGGCCCACCTGACTATCGGATTCACAGGTGACCCGCTGGAGGAGGTGGAGAGGCAGGGCACGGAGTGCAGAGCCCTCTGGCCAGAAGCAGGAGACCTGGCTCAGGTCCCCGCTCGGGCCTCAGTTTCTCTGCCTGCGAAATGGGTGCATTGGTCTCCTCCACCCACCTGCAGGGTTGTCGTGCAGACTGCATAAGCTCACAGATGCTGAAGGGCTTTGTGAGCTGGAGAAAGGGGAAGGACCATCACTAGGGGGATAACCCAGCTTCCAGTGTTGAAACAGAGAGAAGTGAGTTTCTGATAGTGACTGTGTGGAAAGCCTGGGAAACACTCCCCTGGGTCATGACATCACCCTTGACTGCCGAAAGGAGAAGGGGCCAAGTACCTCCAGGGCTTACTCATCCCCGCAGCCCGGCTGGCTTCCAGGCGGTGACACGACAAGCCGACCACAGTTGGTGCTGTTCCTCTTTCCCCAAGCTCAGATGCAAGGGCCTTCTGATGCTGGGATTCCCACAGAGGGGGACCAGCCGCCTCCCAAGGGCACGAGACGAAGGGGCCTCCCCCAGCTGCCCAGATGGACCGGCGGGGCCCGCCCTGGCTCTGATGCTCTCGAGTCTGAGACTCAGAGCCCCGACAACTCCCAGAGCCCCATGGCCTGAGCGCTGTGTCCCCATAAAGGGTTGTACTCTCTGAATGCTTTGGCAAGTGACGCAGGAACCATCTTCTGCTTTCCCACTTCTGCAGAAGCACGCAGCCGCTGAGCGCCTGTCAGCTGAGGGCTCTCTGCGTCTTCACCGTCCCGCCGTCCCTGTGCTGGGCCCTGCCTCTTGCCCGCTCCCCAGTGACGCCTCCGTGTCCACGCCTCCTGGTGTTTCTCAGCTCTCCATGCCCCAGCTCGCTGGAGCCCCGGGGGCCTCCTCCTCCTCAAAGCTCGCTCTCGTTTTCGCTTCTGGCAGGCTGCACCGTTCACTTTAGTCTCCTACTTCTCCAACCTCCTTAACTGGGGCCCTGTTTCTTTTCCCTCAAATGCTCAGCAGGAGTCTGACTACTTCCTGTCTGGTAACACAGAGGTTCACTCACCCATTCATTTGTTCTGTGTGTGTGTGTGTGCCTCCATGTGACAGATATTTATTTAGGCCCTGGACTGGGGGTTGGAGAATCAGCAAAGAATGAGATCTTCCCAGCCCTCGTGGGTCTTACCGTCTTGGGTCTTATATAAGTTATTATTATTGTTGTTTGGTTGCTACGTTGTGTCCAACTCTTTGCTACCAAGGACTGTAGCCTGCCGCTCCTCTGTCCATGGAATTCTTCAGGCCAGAATGCTGGAGTGGATAGCCATTCCCTTCTCCAGGGGATCTTCCCAAACCAGGGATTGAACCCAGGTCTCCTGCATTGGCCGGCGGATTCTTTATGCCTGAGCCACCAGGGAAGCCTGCAGAAGCCATTAGCGGATAACAAACTCCTCGCTTCTTCAGCTGCGAAGGAGGGGACCAGCATTAGGAGAGCAGATGGGACTGCGCGGGTGTGATGGGCTCTTGTCTGGACAAATGAAGGAGGCCTCCTGAAAACGCTCAGACCAAAGATGGAAGGAACAGTGTGAGCAAGGGACAGGTGAGGGAGAGGAAGGAGCTGGGAGAAAGAGCACGGCTAAGGGAGAGGGGTCTGGAGACCAGGCAGCGCCTCCGTTGTGCGGGCCCTGGGGGCCTTGGTTAGGGTTTGGAGTTTTATCTAGACCCCTGGGGAGGCACTGGAGGTTTTAAAGTAAGGGAGAGTTTTGCCCCAATTTCAGGATTGGAACCCTTGAAAGAGACAGTCGCCAAGTCCCACCCGGATGAGCCCCGAGGCTGTAATTTTTGGCTCTTCCACACTGTGGCGTCCTGACGCTGCGCCTCAGGATGAGGCTTGGTGTCGGGCAGTCCTGGAAATGTGTCCTTTCCAGCATTCTCTGGGCTCCTTGCGCATTTTCATTGTCGAGCTTCTGCACTGGAGAGCAAAGGTGAATCAAACCCGAGGGCCTTGGGAGATCCAGACTTGTGCTGGCTGTTGCCTGGGGCCCCGGGAGCCTCAGAGGGCTTCCCCCCGAGTCTAGCGCTCTGCTGAAGGGTTGGCAAGGGAGGCAAGTCCAGGCAAGGGAGGTGTGCGTGCAAAAGCTCAGCCCCCTGGGGGTACCTCTGTGTTTGGGAGCTAGTGGGCGGAGTGGCTAAAGAGGCTTTGAGTGCAGGGTCCTGACCCTCTGGATGCCAGGAGCCTCGGCAGGTCTTGAGCTGAGGAGCTGCTTGAGCAATGAGATGTGAGAACAATGAGTTGGTGGGATGCAGAGGGGCTTGGAGAGAATGAGTGTCACTGGGTGCAGCCTCGTCCCTGCCACCCACCTATACGCGCAGTAAATGGCTCTGGGCCGGTCTCTCTCCTGTCCCTGCCGGTTCGCTCCCCCATTGGTCAGCCCTCCTCAGTTGTTTCACTGGGGTTTGGTTACAGCCTGAACTCCAGAGGCCAACAGGTCTGAGCATTACTCTCGCTCTGACTTGCTCTGTGCCCCTTGACATGTCCTTTCACCCCTCTCAGCCTCAGTTTCCTCATCTGTGAAATGGGAATGACAGTCGGGTTGTTGAGGATTAATAATGGTGATGTAAAGTCCTAAGCATATGCCTGGTATCTAGTGATGGCTTGGTTATCTTTCCTTCTGTTGGTAGGTAATGGCCAAGTCCAGGTCATCATCCATCCCTCTGTGACCATAAGTCTGTAATTTGAACTGGAAACAAGGTGTCCCCAGAAGCCCTGACGGAGGCCTCTAGTGGGACACCACGTGGTTTGGAAATGCCTTTACGTTTCCCCACTGGGGACTGGACCAGGTCTTGACTGTCTTTTAGCCCCAGCACTCAGCTCAAGGCTGGCCTGTCCCGGTTCTCTTAAATACTAAACAAACACACACACAAAATAATTAATTAAAAATAGTTGTGAACCTTGGGCATCAACCTACCAGCACCTTCATCTTACGATTGAGGAATCTGAGGCCCAGAGAGGGACAGTGACCCTTCCAAGGTCACCCAGCCTTTCAGGGGCAGGGCCTAGACCTGACTCAAGTATTTACTGCAATTGTAATTTTTACATGCCAGTCATTATTAACTTAAAAAACATCCCCAAGTCAACTGAGAAAGGGGTAGCAGTGGCACGAGCATTTGAAGGTAGGGGTCACCCCGAGACAATTCGGGGGAGCATCCAGGCTGGAAGGGCCCCAATGATACCATGTTCAACCTCCCAGTTTACATTTGGGGAAACTGAGGCCCAGAGAGGGGTAGTGGCCCTCAGGGTCCCCCGAGAGCAGAAAGCAGAAGAGCAGTCACAGGCCCACTGCTGTCATCTGCCGTGGGTGGGCGGCTCTTCCCCTCAGCCCACCGCCTCATGTTTAGGAGAGCAAGTTAGAACATGCGCAGTGGTCTCCGGAGGAAGTTTGGGGTTTTAATCGTGTCAGCGAGAAGGACCATTTCCGGAACCGTGCGTGCCCTGGTGGTGCCTGTGGATTTGGGCCTGGCACAGCTATTTCAGACCAAGCCACAGGGCCCTATTTATAGGCCCATGCGATTAGGTTGGTGTGGTCGGAGAGGCTCGCCTGTCCTCTGCCCAGCCCAGCCATGGTGAAGGAAGAGGCCCTCGGGGGCGACTCTGACCCGTGGGTGAGTAGCCAGGGGTCTAGGGTTGTCCCCAAAGCCTGCTTGAAGGAAGGACTCCAGGGGTCCCCGTGCTGACTCCCCATTCAGCCGCTGGCCAGGCCCCATGCAGAGATGAAGCCGGCCCCAAGCCTGTTCTCTCCGGGCTAAGAAGGTCCTCCCCGGCCTCCGAGCAGGCCAGGACCCCCGGCAGGCAGGCCGCCCAGTGCTTGCCCGCGGTCTGCACCGCAGCCCCGCCTGGCCAGCGTTCGCATTCTGCTGTGCGGCCACACCTCTGAGGCTCTGCCTCGGCTCTTCCCTCCCCCTGCCTGTGGGCTCCCTGCTCCCCAGAGACAAACGCCCACTCTGTTCACCCGTCACGGCCCTGCTGCTCCCGTGCTCCTCCCGGCTGGTTCTTCAGGCCCTGGGCGCTTCCTGCCTTGCGTTCCTGCTGCTGAGGAACTCCCAAGCTCCTGTGTACACCCGGCGGGGCCGGGAGGTCCTGAGGCAGAGACTGACACAGGGAGAAGAGGAGAAAGCCCTGTGTGGCCGGGCCCCTCCTGGGCCATTCACCTTTCTCGTGTAGATGAGACACCGTCTACATGCCGTGCTACACAGGAGGAATTTTTAAAAGGTGTGTAGGAGTGAGAGCCAGGCTTTGGAATCAGACGGTCCTGGGTTCCGGACTCTGCTCTGCTCTTAACTGTGTCACCTTGGGCTGACCCTTTCTGAGCCTCTGTTTTCCCATCTGTAAAATGGGCATGTGCTAGCCTTGGGACGCATTGTCAACAAGACAGAGCTGAGAAGGACTGGCCATGCTCCCTGGCCCATTTTGAGCCTCCTGTGTGCCGCAGTGAGTGCTGCTTACTCGGGGGTGGGGTGGGGGGCAGGGAAGCGCCCTCTCTACGGCTCAGTGGGCTTGGGGTCCAGGCACCCAGCTCCACCCAGTGTTCTCCTCTCCTCCCTTGCTTAGCCTCCTGGGCCTATTCTGTTCCCCAGATCTGGGAGGCTTTGTTTGGGGATTGTTTTGCCTAAGAAGTTTCCTCTGTGGTGCCACTGGATGACTCAGAGGCCTGAGTCACCAGGAGGCTGGGGGACGGGGAGGAATGGAGTGGGCGGAGGAGGGAAGAAGAGAAGGAACCAGGAAGGGGCCTCCATTCCCGCCCAGCCTCCCCTCCCCCAGCTCGATGGGCCAGAGCTGGCAGCTCCCCGGCGCTGCCTGGCCTCAGTTTCCCCCAGAGTGAAAGGTGCTGGGCGTTGAGTGGTTCCCAGTGTGGGCCGAGCCTCAGAATCCCAGGTTCCCGGGCCCCACCCGGAGCCGTAGACTCTGAGGCTGGGCGTGGGGCCTGGGAATCCGAGTTCTCAGGAGCTCCCTGGGTGATTCGGCTGCACACCTGCTCTGCGGAGGTGTCTGGGAACCAGGGAGCCCAAGGCTGCTTGCCCCTGGGCCCCAGAGGGGCTGCTCAGCCGCTGCTTGGCCATCTCCACTCACAGAGAGAGCACTTTTCTTGCTGAATGTCTTGGCAGAATGGTGCCTGGAAAGCGCATGGGCTTTAAGCAAACAAACCAGCTTTCTGAAGTACAATTTACATCAGTTGCTGGAGTAAGTAGACAGATAACTTACATACATGTAATCCACCAGTTTGAATTAATTCAGTGATTTTTAGTAAATTTTCAGACTTATGCCAACGTCATCACGAGACGTCCAGTTCAAGCACGTTTTCATTACCCCTCATCTCCCCTAAAAGGAGCCCGTGCCTGCTGGCTGGCACGCTGCACACCCACCCCCTAATCCCTCAGTACTCTCCTTTCCGTCTCTCGGGATGCACAGACCTGCGTGCCACTCCCAGCTTCACCCTTTTCTGGCTGTGTGACCTCCTGCGCTTGTCGCCCCTCTCTGAGCCTTTGATTTTTCCCCGTTAGAGGGGGAGGTATAGCCTCCTTGTAGCTGTCGTTTGAATTTCACTAATGTGATAGAGTGTCTGATGCGTGGTAGGTGCTGGGGTCTTGGGAGCCTGGCAGGTAGCACACACAATGTGGTACAGACACCCAGCACAGCTGTCACAAATCAGCAGACACCCGGTAGGCTCGCTGTGTCTCAGACACTGGGCTCAGAATTGCTGTCTCCTTCAGTCCCTACAGCATTTAGTGGGTGAGTGTTAATATCATTTCCGTTTCATAGCCAGGGAAACTGAGGCACTGAGAAGGGGCGTGGCTTGTCATGGTCATGGAGGTAACAGGCGGTAGGGCTGGGAACCTGTCCTCCTGGACCTTCACACATGGGGGTCACGCAGCAAGGGACACATTTCGTGGAGCCAGGACAGGGTTAAGGCACACAGCTCTCCAGGGGCTGGGGCTCGGGACGGTGGGTGTGACGTTGAAAATAGATGGTACAGGTCTTTCTTGACTCACTATGGGGTTACAGCCCAATAAGCTGAAAAAATCTCAAGTTTATCAATGCATTTCATACACTTTTCCTATCTTACCTTCATACATCATGGCTTAGCCTAGCCTACCTTACATGTGTTCAGAACACTTACACTAGTCTACAGTTGGGCAAAATCTAACACGAAGACTCTTTTTAAATACCGTCCCGGGCAATTTATTGAATGCTGTACTGTCTATGAACAATAGAATGGTTGTCTGGGTGCAGAATGGTTATAAGCCTACCGGTTGTTTCCCAATCGTGTGGCCGATTGGGAAAGATCGCTGGCCCAGGAAAGAGCAAAACTCCAAGTACGGTTTCTACTGAACGTGTCTTGCTTTTGCACCATCCTAAAGTCAGGAAATCGTGAAGCTGGACCGCTGCAAGTCGGGGACCAACTGTGCAGAGACCCTCATACGGCAGACGTGGCATGATGGGGGGGGGCATGATCCAAGGTGTGAGTGACGTGGGACAGGCAGGAGGACCGTGCCCCCCGGGTGCACAGGCAGGACACGTGTGAGGAGCACAGGCCAGGTGTGTGACGCCAGGACAAGGTCCCCAGGGTGGGTGTGGGGTTTGATGCTTGGCAGTAAGACACAGAGGGTCCCTTTCTCAGGTCAGCGCCCGGGGCCCCAGCATGCAGTGGCTGGAGCCGGTTTTCTCCTCTCACAAAGGCCTGTCTGTTGTTTTTTTCCCTCCTCTTCTGCCAAAGAGTGGGAGTGTCCCAGAGGAGCGGGGGCCCAGGGCAACTACACTCCCCGCCCCCAATCCCACCAGCTCAGACCGCAGTCAAGGCTTGGGGCCAAGTCCTTGGCTCTGGTCAGAGGCAGCGGGGAGCCCCTGGTGGCTGGGCCAGCGCAGAGTAATTTTCCTCTAAGCCGCCCCCGCTCCTGTCCCCCTCCCTGGCTGCTGCTGCTGACTGTGAGCCTCTGGTTCAGGGCTTAGGGAGAGGGAGCCCCGCCCCTACGGAGGTGGAGGATCCCGCCCTGCCAGCTGCTGTCAGAGGGCAGGGAGGAGGCTGCGGCTCACAGGCTTGCATTTCCGGAGCCCTCCCGGCATCTGTCGCGCACTCCCTTATCTCGTCTCATGCGCAAGCTCCCCAAGAGCCCGATGAGAAGACTGAGGCTCAGAGAGCCAAAGAGCCGGCGAGGTCTCACAGTCAGAGCAGAGCTAGAAGCCAGAAGCAGAGGCTAGACCCCTGCTCCCCTGGCGGCAGGACGAAGAGAGGCAGGAGGTGTCGCAGAGGGTGTCATGTGGACACCGGATCCCAGAGGGCCTTAGGAGCCAAGCTTAGGAGTCCTGACTTCATTCAGTGTGCGCTGGGGGCTGCAGAAAGGTCTTGAGTCGGGAATGACGTGATCTCTGTGGATAATGGAGAGTTGATGCACCGAGGAAGCTGGTGCAGTGGTTCCACAGGGGAGATGGGGACCCTAAACCAGGACAGCCTCTGGGAGGCCGACGGGGAAATGAGTGTGAATGGGGAGCGCGCGGGGTTAAGCATCCCTGCTGTGGCCTCAGCCCTTTCGTATCTCTTCGGGGGATGATTCTGGAGTGTCCCAGAGGGTTCTGGAAGCTCTCAGGAAGCGGTACCTAGAAGATGAGGTGGGTGACTGGGCATATACCCGGATGGAGGTGAGGCCGGAAGCAGCCCTGGGGAGAGGAGGCCACACCCATTCTGGCCGAGGCCACGCCCATTCCGGAACTCTGTCACGTGCCGGGCCCTGTGCTCTGTGGACTGGATTTCATTAATTCTTCCAGCTGGTGATGCTTACTCTCTGAGCTGGGAAAGGAATACAAGCGTTCCAGTCTTAACTTCTGTTTATGTTTGAGAGGGGAAAGGATGTTTTTAAAAAGCCTTATTAAAATGAAAGGGATTAGCAAAGATAAAATATATCTTTGAATCTCTGGTAGTTCTATTGTAGTTCAGCGTTTGAGATAAATTGCAAAGGATTTCTAACCACGCTATAGCACTTGGAGTTTTTCCATAACTGATTTTCACCGGTATCAAGTTCTGGTAGGCCTGCGGGATAATCTGGCTATTCTGTACCCAAGGACCCAGGCTCAGAAAAGTTGAGTCACTTTGCCCAGGGCCACCTAAGTAGTAAGAGACAGGGCTGGGATTGAGCCCTTGTCCCTTGGGGCGGGAGCAGACCAGAGGAGGGGGAGGGCATCCTGAAGAGATTTGTGGGTGGGGTGGGAGGCAAAGTGGGCTCTTGGAGTGCTGGCTGGAGACCCTCTCCTGAGACGTCCCTGTCCCTGGCACCAGCTGCGCCTCCAGGTCTCCGGGCCTTGCCTGGGACCCCCTAGCCCTCCACTGCGTTGGAGGCAAGGATGCAGCAACGAAAGTCAAGGCCGGGTACGGGAGGCCGGTGGGTATGTTTGCAGGGCTTAGACAGTGCTGGGGGTTGTTGTGGTTATTGAGCACCTGCTGTGTACTAGGAGCTCCTTCAGTTTTCCCAGACGACCCCCAGGGTAGGACTCATCACCCCATTTTATAGAGGAGGAAATTGAAACGCTCAGAACGGCCATTTGCCCAAGTGCCCCCTGAGGTAGGGATTCCGGCTCCGCCCATGCTCAACCTGGACATCGTCTTGTTTTCCCCTGGATGGAAGTTGCACAGCCCTCCCCTGCTGGTCGTGTTGGTGCCCTGAGCTGGCCGAGGCTCCCCTCGCTGTTCTGGGTTCTGTACTGTCTCCTCTGTCCTCTTTATGATTCTCAGAAGGTGCAAACTGGTGCCTGGAGGGTGGGCTCCTGCTGTTGCTGGCTGTGAGGGGCTCTGAGACAGAGACAGGCTCCATTTGGAGCTTGCAGCGGGAGGGACCTGTCACTGTCCTCTGAGGTCCTGACACTGCGGTTCCCATCGTGGTGATTATTGGATGAACTTGATCCCCAGACAGACTGGGGGAGGCGGCGCGGTGGTGGGGTAGGGAACCTTGCTAGACCAGAGGCGCAAACATATTTTGCCTCTTGCTGTTCCTTTCAGAATCTTATTAAAGTTCCAGGGCTCGCAGGGTCTTTAGGGATGGGCTGGTTTGCTTATCACTGTGTCTCCTTGGCTGGGTCACCACTGGGCCACTCCTTATCTCTCTGGAAGAAGGGGGAGGATGCTGGCATTTTTGAATATCTGTCTTATGTCAGGCATGATTCTGGAATCTTCCACGTGTATGGTCCCGTTCAACCCTCAATAAAATTCATTTTGTTTACTTATTTGGCTATGCCAGGTCTTAGTTGCAGCCTGTGAGATCTAGTTCCCCAACCAGAGACTGAACCTGGGCCCCCTGCGCTGGGAGCACAGGCGTCTTACCCACTGGACCACCAGGGAGATCCTTCCACTCACGTTTTAAAAAGACATTTTAACCCTGGTTTTATACATAAGGAACTTGAGGGTCAGAGAGATATTAACAGAGGCTTCCTAAGCCCCCAGCAAACAACCACCACAGTTTCCTTTATACGTGCGCACTGTGCTAAGCCCCAGACATCTTTTACTTTATAAAATTCTTGCAGAGACCCCGGCAAGAAGCTAGTCTAATCCCATTTTACAGATGAGGAAATTGAGGCTCAGAGAGCCAAAGCCACACAGCTGGAAGTGGTAGGTCAGGGATTTAGACCCAGATTTTCCTGGCGGGAGCTCTTTCCACAGTCACACAGACTGTTTTTCTTCCTGCTGGGAAGCCCTGCCCCTCTGCAGCAGGGCGCTGCCCCCTGCGGCTGTGGCTGCTTCTGGCTCTGGTTGGGGCCCCGTAGGCCCTGCTGCCCTGGGAGGTTGGCAGCTGAGCCTGTGTCCCCCATCCTGTCCTGGTCCTGCTTCACGGTGCCTGGAGTTGGGCCTCCTTGTCCTGCCGCTGACGTGTGTTTGTGCCTAGACTTCCCTGTCTGTGGGCTGGGGTCCTGGGGCAGCTAGGGGACAGTGGTTTGCAGCTGTTTGCAGCCTCCCAGGGCCACTGCCTCCCCCGAGAAGGGGAGACCGACTTTAAAGGGGACCTTGGCAGGCAGGCCCTGGCTCACACCCATGGCCAGATCTGGCTGCTCCCAGGGCACGGGGTCAGGAAGTGGCAGGGCTAGCCCTTTCTGAACGTCCTGTCCTGGCTCTGGGCACTAGGTGGGGTAGCCTCCGGAAGCTGGGAAAAAGCCAGTGGCTTCAAGCCCTGGGAGAGGCGGCCTCTTGGAGGTGGCTTCAGCCAAGCCTCACTGGCTGTCTCCCCAACAGCTGTCCAAGCCTGGGATGGAGGGAGCCAGGGCAGAGGTCCAGCTGACCCTTCCTGGGGGCCTTGTGTCGTGGGCTCAAGCCTCGGCTCTGGCCTGGGAACGGAGACCTCTGTCCTGCCTGGTGCTTGCTAGGTTACTCTGAGAAGTTATACTCTTGTTCTTGGGGTCGTAGTCTGCAAAGAGAGGATGGACTATTGAACGTTGCTACAAATAAGCCCTACTCTGTGCTACTTGCTCCAGAGCTCCCGACCACCCTGCAGCTGGGCAGCACTGTCCCTTTCTACAAGTGAGTGCCCAGCACTCAGAGAGGGAGAACAACTTGCTCTGGGTCACACAGCCTGGACCTGAGCTCAAGAACCTCGCTGTGAAATCTGTAACCTTTCTCTGGCACCACTAACTGCTCACGCATGGTGTGTACACGCTGAGAGGCCTCTGTGCAGAGAAGCCAGCTCACACATGGGGCACTGACTCGGAGCTCCGTTTGTGTTGTGTGTCAGGCCTTGGCCCTCCTCACTGTCCTGTGAGCTCCCCATTTTACAGATATGGAAACTGAGGCCCTGACCACAGGCGCTGAGTCTCCCAGATTCTAAAACACGTGTTCTTTCAGGTCCCCAGGGCTCCCCCATGCTGAGGCCCTGTCCAGTTTTACCAGGTTTCATAACCAGCTTCTCTGTTTACTGACCGTTGTCCTATTTAACAAAACCCCAGCCAGCAGGGTGGGTGTTCCCAGGAGGACCCAGAACCCAGCCGTGAGCCAGAAAGCAAACAAGCTCCGAAAAAGAGGGCTGCTCGTGAGTGGCCGGCTGCCTGGGAATCAAGAACAACAGTGTTTGGTGCGAAGAGAAGAGAGCAGGGTGGTGTCTTCCAGGAGTAGCCAAGGGCTTTTGTACACTGCGGCCAGGGGCGGAGGGTGAGGCTGCCTCCTCCCGGCGTGGGTAGCTGCCTCGGGAGGCCCACGGAGACACAGAGGCTAGCCTGAGGTCTCCAAGGGAGCAGGGCCAAAGCTGGTGGTGGGCAGTGGCAGTCCTGCGTTGAACTGCAGGGGAGGGATGTGGTTGGATGCTGAAGACTGCCACTGTGTGGAGCGCTAGGCAGGAGCCAGAAACTCCTGCGATCAGAGGGCGAGGGGGTCTCTTGCAGTTCAGAGGAGGCCAGGGGCTAGGGCGTGCTCACGGAGCGACCGGTGGCCGACCAGGCTGCTCCCGGCACAGGGGGCCGCGCCTGGCCCGCGTGCCCTGTACACCCTGGGAGTGACAGAGTGTAGACGCCACGGTTTGCCCTCCGCCCAGAGGCTGCAGCCTGGGGACCTTTCTAGTCATGCCTCTCATGCCTCTGTCCTGGGTGCTCTCCCAGGTGCAGGGCTGGAGGGCTTTCCTGGGCTGCCCTCTTCAACCGGGGAGGTGTGGTAGGGACGCCACCCCAGAGAGTCCGGGCTGCCAGGCTTGGCTTGGGCTCGCCTGGGTCAGCAGCTGCACCCCTTCACCTGTAATAGGTACTACTGTTCCCTTGCTGCCCAGGCAGGATGGTGCTCGGGGCCCTGCCTGAGCCCCAGATAGAGTCTGGGCGCTGGAGCCAGCCAGACTTGGGCTTGAATCCCAGGAGCGCCTCTTTCCAGCTGAAGGACCCTGAGCAAGTGCCTGGAACTCCCTGAATCTCCGTCTCCTGGTTGCTGTGAAGGGCTCAGGGTCAGAGCCCACCTCCTTTCCTCCCTGTCTCCTCCCAGAGATACGCAGACCCAGAGGTGTGGTGGCCTGCAGCGACTAGCGATGCTCTGCCCACTTGTGTAGGTCAGGGGCTCTGTGCCATCTGCTTCAGAAGGACCTGAGAGGCGCCCTGGACAAGTGTCCGCATTTTACAGGTGGGAGCTTCGAGGCTCAGAGACCTGTAGGTTCCCGATGTGGTCACAGAGCCAGGATCTGGGGAATGCTGGGGCTGAGAAAGAGAGTTCTCGGAGTCAGGGCTGCAGGGCCTGGCCGTTCTTTTCCGTATGGAGACCGGAAGAGCAGATGAGGACGGTGATTTGCCCAAAGTCACCCGGGGAAGTCAGCAGCAGAGGCAAGCCTGGCACGGGATGGGGAGCTCCTCCTTCCTACTTAGAGGTTTTTCTTTTGCACTTAAGCTCTCCCCGCTCTTCTGAACCCGTACATCCTCTTCTGGGCAGGGAGCCCAGGGGCCTGTGGCCCCATCACAGTCTCTGCACGTCACTGCCCTGCAGTGAGAGTTTCCAGGCCATGGATGCCCCGAGGGCAGGGGCCAGGGCCTGTTCTGCGGGTCTCCAGTGCCAGGGACCCAGGCTCCAGAGCTATGTGACAGGCACAGCTGCAGGGGTGATCATTAACCTGGGGTCAGTGACCCTGGGCTGGTGGGCTGTGACCCCTGGGACCAAGGCCGAGCCACACCAGCCCTCTGTTAATCACCAGCTGAGCAGAAGGGACTGCTCGGCTGGGCTGGATGCAGCTTTGGTTCACTTGGGGTGGGGGTTGGGGATGACTGGGGATGACAAGGAAATTTCCTCTTCCTGCTGGTTTGAATTTTCCAAAATGTCTAATGAGCAGATATTACCGTATCTATTTTTAAGGTATTATTCCTAGATCAGTCTTTAATTGAAAAAAAAAAAAAAACTACATCAGAGAAACACTTGTAAATAGTTTCAAACCCTATAGCACATTGAAAAATTTTTTACACAAGTGTACTGAGGTGTAATATAGAAACCATTAACAATTCACCCATTGTAAGCGGACAGTGTTATGCCTTTTAGTACCTTTTTCGGTTGGGTAATCATCACTGTAATCCAGCGTTGGAATGTTTTCATCACCCTAAAGTGTTCGCTCGTGCCAACTGCGGTGATGTGGGTGCCTAACCCCGAATTCTTCATCTCTTTCAAACAAACTGACTTGACAATTTGGTGTTTACTCTCTTGATTTTCTTAAGGAGAAAGTGTATGCAAAATCAGACACCCTTGTAAAGCAGAAGAGAGGAGCTAGCGTAGAGCCGCTGCACACGCTGCTGTCTTGCACTGTGAGGTCACGCCGTGCTAGTTGGCTGCCTACTGTGTGCCGGGCTCGGCCTGCGCTGGCTCGCTCTTGCACAGCTGCGGAGCGGCCCATTGCCTGGCGGCTCCGTGATTTATTTAACCAGGACCTTTGGGTCCTCTCCAGGTTTCTTCCAGCAGTGCTTCAGTGGACACTCTTGCACATGTATTTTCGTGCTCCTCTGTAAGTCATCCTGCAGGAAATGGCCCTGTTGTTACATTGCGTGTTTTGAACCTGTATAGATGTCAGTTGCTCTGTGGAGAGGGGAAACTGGGTTATGCTTCCGTCAGACGCATGTGAGAACAGTGGGGTTTTATCATCCTCCAGATGCCTAGGGAGAGGGAAGAGCTCTCTGAATTTAGGCCAGAGACATCCAGTGGAGGCTCTGCAGGCCCAGGACTAGACATACAGCCTTGAGAAGTCAGGGACCTCTTGTGGGTCCCCACGGACACTAAGATAAAATTCAGATTCTTCAGGGATTTCCTTGGTGGGCCAGTGGTTTAGAAGCCACCTGCCAGTGCAAGGGAGACAGGTTGGATCCCTGGTCTGGGAAGATGCCACATGCCGCAGGGCAGCTGAGCCGGTGCGCCAGAACCCTTGAGCCTGTGCTGTAGTGCCCATGCTCTGCAAGAAGAGAAGCCGCTGCAAGGAGAAGCCTGCATGTTGCCATGAAGAGTAGCTCCCATTTGCTGCAGCCAGAGAAAGCCCGCTCGCAGTAATGAAGACCCAGCACAGCCAAAAATAAGTAAATAAGCAAAACAGAAAAACAGGCTCTCTGAGCTACTCTTCACCTATACCCATATATGTCTTAAAAAAGCATTCAGACTCTTGAGCGTGGCACACAGGCCCTTGTGACCTCTGCCGCCCTCTCGAGCCTCGTCCTTTCCTGTCCCCGTGTTTCAGACAGGATCCCTATCAGTCACTGCAGTGGCCTGCGTTTGCTTGCCCTTTGCCTTGCTGTTCCCTCCCCTGGAATGCCTCTCTTCTCCATCTCCCTCCTCCCTGTCCTTCAAGGCCCAGGTCACAAGTCCCTTTGTCCGTGAAGCCTTCTTATAATCCCTGCGGTCCAATTTATCTCCTCTGTGTGTGTCCCTTTAGCTCTTTATCTGACCCGCAGTCCCCCTTAAATGGGAGGAAGTTGTGTGTGATGGAGGGCAAACTTCAGCCTGATTAGATAGAAGCTGGGCTCTAGGAGGAGCTGGGATGGATGACTGGAGCTCGCGGGGAAGGAGGACAGGAACTCCCATTTACTCACTGGCAGACCAGGCCATTTTCACACACACAGAGACGGATTGGAGTTTCAGCAACCACTTTATACCCATTTACTAGATGGGGAGACTGAGGCAGAGAGGAAGAAAGTAGCTTACAGTGGAGCTGGGCGTCAAGCCCAGGTCTCCAGCTCCTTTGTCCTCTTCCCTGTCGTTGCATTTCCCTGTTACCGAGAAAGGAGGAGATGTGGAATGCAAAGGGAACTAGGAAACAGAGAAATTGAGTCCAGCAGAATAGTGGGAGGGTAGAAAGAGGGGTTGTTGAAGGTGGGAAGCAGGCCTGGCTGAGTCTGAATAGCACTTATAACCCAATGACTGTGAGTGTCCAGAAGGAGAATAAGGGATGGGAAGGGAGCCTGGGCAAAGGGGAGGAGGCTCGAATCCTTGTCTTCCCTAAAGAGAACCATAGATGAGATCTAAAACTGAAAACACAAGAGCAAAAACAAACAAGCCCCCACCCCACCCCCAAACCCCAAACAACAAAGGCTGGTTACCTACGACATGAAGGCAGACCTGGAAACCGTCGGCTAAAGGAGGAAGCTAGAAGTGGGTTGGTTGCCGGGAGGTACAAGTAAGTGGGGTTGAGAGGTGAAACTATGAATGAAGTGACTACATTTAAGTTTTGATTAAAAACAAACTTTTAGCAAAGAACTTTTAGACTTCCCTGATGGTCCAGTGGTTAAGAATCCACCTGCCAAGGCAGGGGACGTGGTCAGGGAAGACATCATATGCCTTGGGGAAAGGAAGCCCGTGGGCCACAACTGTTGCAGGAAGAGAAGGCACCGCAGAGAGAAGCCCGTGCCCCCCCGCTTGCTGCAACTGCAGAAAGCCCTGGTGCATCGAGCTGCAACCAAGAGCAGCCCCAAAACATTTGTTTTAAATAAAAAGTAACTTTTTAATGCGGAAGGAAAGAAGGGTGGTTTTGAGTAAAATAGCGCCTGCAGTCCCAGAAGTGGAGAGATCAGCTCGCCCCTCTCTGTTCGGCTTGCTCAAGGGTCCATTGAGGGTCAGCCCCCTGACCCGTGTCCTTAGCTGGTGACAGCCACATGCTGCCTAAGCGGCGGTCCACCCGGACCCCTTGGGGGCTGGCTTGACTTTCATTTCCTAGTTGTGTGCACATTGCTTGACCGTTCTCAGCTCAGTTCCCACCTCTTTAGAGTGGGGCTGTGAATAGTACCCAGTTCATATAGGATGTTCATGTGATGCTGAAAACCTTCAATACCGCTTAGTTAGCTCCTGAGATTTTTTTGCTGGAGATGTTAGGGGTGGGGAGGGGAGGGGTCCTGTGTGGATCAAACAGGAAACCAAGCTAGGAGGATCCCTGCCGTTCATGCGTGTGTGCATTTAGTGTGCACTGAATTAGCACCTGCTGGATGCCAGGCCTTGTGCCTGGTCCCCACCCCGGAGCTGGAGTGAAGGGGCGGCCGCACCGCACCCGTTGGGTCGGTCCCGGTGGGAACCCCGATGTCTCTTAAAAAATCCAGGCCAGATTCCCGCCCCTCCCCGCCCGCGGGGGCCCAGTCCGGCCCTCCGCCCTCCCAAACGGGGCGGTCTCCGGCTTGGGCGGAGTGGGCCGGGCGGCTACTTAAGGTCGGGGCGAGCCTGGCGCCCCGGCTGCCCCCTGCCTGCCTCCGGGTCTTCTGCCGCCGTCGGGGCCATGGCTGCGCATCGCTGCGCGCTGCTGGGCGCGCTGATCCTGGCGCTGGGCGCGCTGTCGCAGCCGGCCCGTGCGGCCACCCCGGCGCGGGGGGCGACCCAGGCACGGGCGCCGCAGGGGCGAGTGACCGAAGCGCGGGTGAGTGCCCGGGGGGGCCCCCGGAGTAACTCTTTATTGTAAGTTCTTGCAGATACAGCGCTAGGAAAAGGGGAGTAATTGAGGTCTAGAATGGAAAACCTGTTTTGTTGCTTTGTAAGTATCTCTTGCTGCTTCCGGGGCTCCGGTGGAGGGGGTGGGCGCCTCCGCCTGGCTGTTTCCCTCCCAACAGGCTAACCTCACCTTGGCCGGATTTCTTCCCTCTGCGCTGCCTTCTGACTTCTTACCCGTCTCTGCCGCCCGATTTCTCCTTCCCTCTGCCTCATTTCTCGCCTTCCCTCTGGGATTTCTCCTTTCATTTCAGAGTCTTCTTTCTCGTCTCATTTCTCACAGGATTCCCCTCTTCCCTGGATCCCCCCTCTTTCCTGTACCATCTCACCTTCGCCTGCTTCCCTTCCTCACTGTGATGCCTTCTCCCGCCTCTGACGCCGCCTCTGCCTTGTCTGGTTCCTCCTCGCTCCAGCTGTTCTTTCGTGTTCTCCACTCCGCTGCCTGAGTTCTCCCGTCTGGTTTTTTGACTTCTTCCACCAGATCCGGCCCGAGGTGGCCCGCGCCTGCTGATTGCCCTCGTCTGACTCCCAGCTAACCGTCCCTCTCCGCTCCGTTTCCAGCCCCGTGCATGGTCTGACCGCTTGTCCCCCGTTCTCCACCACCTCGTCTCCAACAGGCTCCCGCAGACCCCGGCTGCGTCCTTTCGCCTTTTCCAAGAAATGGAATTTGGGGGGTGGGGTGGGGTTTTAGGGGCAGGAGGGAGGAGGCCGACAGCTCAGGAGGCCGCTTGGGCTCAGCCATCTAGGCGCTTCTTGGAGATGTGATGGGGCTGTGGATGGGGCGTGGGGAGAGAGAACCAAAGCAGGCAGGCCCCTCCCTTCTTGGGGCCTCATTCTCCCCATCTGCAGGGTGGAGCTGGGTAATGAACTCTATGAGGACCCTTATACTTCTCAGGGCCACTGAGGATGCTGGAAGGGTTTAAGCTGAGCCTCTGGCCACCCCCAGATTTACCATCGCCATCTGAGGGGGTCTCCCCGTGGTCCCAAAGCTCTTGGAGTCTGGGCCAGTTCCTGCTCTGTCATTTCCTAGCTGGGAGGTCCCTGGCTTCACCCCTCTGTGCCTCAGCTGTTGCATCCAGTTGGCACTAAGACAGGAAGGGAGAAGGGAGGGAGAGCCTTCTGTTCCCCCATCACCAGGGAGACAAGAAAGCGAGAGATGCTGGCCAGGGCGGGGCTTGGAGCCTAAACTCTGCCCTGTGTGCTCAACTCGTCAAGGGCAGGGTCCTAGGACGCGGTGAGGAGAGTCAGGCTCAAGTGAGGTGCTCTTGGTGCTGGAAACCAGCCTCCCTCGTGCCCCAGGGTCTGTCCCCGCCACAGTCCCTGCCCCTGCTCAGGCTCTGCCCTGTCTCTTGCAGCCGAGCAGCATGGTGGTGGAACACCCCGAGTTCCTCAAGGCGGGGAAGGAGCCCGGCCTGCAGATCTGGCGTGTGGAGAAGTTCGACCTGGTTCCCGTGCCCCCCAACCTTTACGGAGACTTCTTCACAGGCGATGCCTATGTCATCCTGAAGACGGTGCAGCTGAGGAATGGGAACCTGCAGTATGACCTCCACTACTGGCTGGGTGAGATGGCCCTGCCCCGGCCCCGCCCCAGCCCCTCTGCTGCAAAGCACAGACCTTTGAGACCTGGTCCCCAGGAAGCCCCGAAGGGAATTCAGCCATTACTGAGCATCACGTAAGTGCCAGGCCCTTGGTTACGTGTTCCCAAGACTCCAGAGGCAGCCTCCCCAAGTTCAGACCCCAGCTCTGCCCTTTGGCAAGACATGCAGTGTCTCTGTGAATTGGATGTGATGATTGCACCGGACTCCCTCGTAGGACTGTTGTGAGGGTTAAACAGGCCACTGTGTATGGACTCAGAGCGGGCGGCGACTTAGAAATCTGGGACCCGCCCTTTCCAGACAGATTCTAGTTTGCCCTTCCGAGTCGGGAGCCTGAAGTCCTGCCGCGGCTCTTATGTATGACCCTGTGAGTCCTGGCCCCTCCTTGTGCCTGATTTCTCTGATGCTCCCTGGCCTGACCTCGGGGGAGTGAGTGCTGGGAGGACTCTTAGAGACCTTGGAGCCAACTCCCGCCTCCCCCATTATACAGATGGATTCACTGAAGCTCACAAGAGACAGAGCCTTTCCCAGCTTCTCCAGCCAGGCTGGGGCACTGCCGGGGGCTCCAGATGCCGCCTCTGTGGGCGGCCGCCGCCGGCCGGGAGCCAGGCTCATGCTGCTCTGATGTCCCGCAGGCAATGAATGCAGCCAGGACGAGAGCGGGGCAGCCGCCATCTTCACCGTGCAGCTGGACGACCACCTGAACGGCCGGGCTGTGCAGCACCGCGAGGTCCAGGGCTTCGAGTCGGCCACCTTCCTCGGCTACTTCAAGTCCGGCCTCAAGTACAAGGTGGGTTCGGGGCAGCGGGGACAGAGGCACCAATGGCCGGGCTCACTCCTGCCCGTCTGCCTTTCAGGCTTGTGCAGGTGTGCAGGCAGACAGGCCGGAGCTCAGCCCTTGGGGTTGGCTAGCCCTGGCTTTGTTTCGGGCCCTTGCTAGCTGTGTGCCCTTGGACAAATCACACGCCCTGTCCGAGCCTCTGGTCTCTTATTAAATTGAGAGAAGAAAATTTCCGTCTCTCCACAAGGTGGTTTGCCTCGCCCTAGCAGTAAAAGGTGGGCCACACGGGCCCTATGCCCTGGGCATAGCATTTGCCCTATGCAAACCCAGCATGCCCAGGGCTTGAGCCTATATCCTTTAGTTCTGAGGCCCTGCCAACAGAGCGGCCTATTTTCAATATTTGAAAGGGGACCTTTGATCCCATTCTCTTTCTATTTGTTGAACTCTGAAGACTCTGAGCTCCAGCCCCTAGTCAGGTGGGGCTGAGCAGAGCCATGCTGGGAGCCCCAAGAGGCTGTTGCCAATGTGCTCTGTGACTTCTGGCAAGCCACTTGGCCTCCCTGAGCCTCCCTGTCCTCTTCGGTTACATGAGAGCCACTTGCACCTGCCCTTCAGACCTGGGGAGAGGGTTTGGTGAGGGCAAGCTGGAAGGTGCCGTGCACGGGGCCTGGCCTCTTGGAAGGGGGTTCTCTTTGTTCAGCATAGGGAAGGGATCACAAGCTTTGATGGCCTTAACGTCAGAAGGCAGACCTTTTATCTTAAGGGAGGGAGGAGAAACTGAGGCACAGAGAGGTTAAGGAATGGTCCAGGTCACACAGCAAGTCAGCCTCCGAGCCAGGACCGGAGCCCACGTTTCCTGACTCCCAGCTTTTTTCCAGTACACCAATCTGCCTCTCGTGAGCAGGGGCCCAGGGTAGGTATTAAGCCTCATCTACGCTGCTAATATGCTGCGTGACCTTCGAGAAGTCATTGTCCATCTCTGGGCCTCCAGTTCCTCTGTGTTAGCAGGGTGGCGGTGCTTTCTGCCCAGCTGACACGCCAGGGCTTCCCAGGTGGCGCTAGTGGTAAAGAACGCACCTGGCCCTGCAGGAGATGTAAGAGACGTGGGTTCCATCCCTGGGTGGGGAAGATGCCCTGGAGGAAGGCGAGGCAGGCCACTCCAGTATTCTTGCCTGGAGAATCCCAGGGACAGAGGAGCTTGGTGGGCTGCAGTCCACGGGGTCGCAAAGAGTCAGACACGACAGCAGTGACTTTGCACGATCCTGTCTGCCCAGCCGACACGCCAGGGATTAGATGATGGGAAAGCTCTAGAGATGGCAGAGGCCAGGGTGTGTCCTGAGAACTAGGCCTCAGCCCTGGGCTGGGTGAAGCTGGGCTGGATTCCCTGGAGCCTCCCAGCACCACCTGTCAGCCAGTTCATCCCTTCCTAGAGCTCCTTCTACAGACCTGTCCCAGCTCTACGTTTTCTGGAGTCTCCTCTGGGGCCCTGGTACCAGCAGGAGAGAAGTCAGAAACCCAGGCCCTGGACAGGGAGAAAGACCAGGACTTTTTGCAGCTCCTAGAGCAGAAAGTGGAAGGAGCGCTTAACCAGGAGTTAGAGAGATTGGCCCTAAGGCCGCCCTTCTCCCTGCTGTGTGCCTCTGCGTGGTGCTGGCACACGCTCCGTTTGTCCTTCATTCCTGCAAGTACTTACCAGGCCCCTTGAGCAGCAGTGCCTGCTTCCTGGTGTTGCTGTGTGGACAGCAGCAACTTAACTTGTGAACACGCTAAGCGGCTGACGGAGCTGGTAAGCGACTGAGCTGGGATTTAAACCCAGAATGGCACCCCACTCCAGTACTCTTGCCTGGAAAATCCCATGGACGGAGGAGCCTGGTAGGCTGCAGTCCATGGGGTCGTTAAGAGTCGGGCACGACTGAACAACTTCACTTTCACTTTTCACTTTCATGCATTGGAGAAGGAAATGGCAACCCACTCCAGTATTCTTGCCTGGAGAATCCCAGGGACGGGGAGCCTGATGGGCTGCCGTCTATGGGGTCGCACAGAGTCGGACACGACTGAAGCGACTTAGCAGCAGCAGCAGCAGCAGGGAAGGGCCTAGTTCAGAGAAACATTTGAAGACTCTCTGGCCTCGTATCTTAGCTCAAATGGAGCCCAGGCATTTACATGTTTAGCAAGTCTCCTCCCTGCTCTGGTGATTTTCCTGAGATGTTCTTGGACCGTGCGCACTCTGAGGATGCTCTAGGGGAGGGGCTCCCAACCCCTCCTGCCTTTGGTTTCAGTCCTCAAAGGCCCTGCTTTTGGTGGGAACATGAGGTCCATGGCCGGTCCTGTGTTCCCCCTTCTGCAAGTCCTCTGGTCGCCCCCGCCCTCGGCAGGCCCAGCCCAAGGCTCTCGGCCTGTCGCCCTCATCAATTATGGATCTCCAAGGAGCAGAGCTTGTTATGCAAGACTTGTTTCTGTGAAAGCCTGCTCCTCGCAGCTGGTTCTGTGCTCGGGGTGTGAGCAGGGGCAGGGAAGGGACGAGAGCCCCTAGAAAGGGCTTTCCTAGGGCCCGTCTTATCTTGTTCTGTGACCGTCAGATCCTTCAAACGCACTGTTTTTGATCCCTCCTCCTCTTTTTCTTCTTCCTCCTCCTCTTGACTTTCGGATAGAACCCCAAAGACCCCAAGGAGCTGGGTTGTCTGAAACCCTTTGTTCCAGCAGAGTCTGGGCTGGGCTGAGTCCTGGAAGCCCCTGGCCCCGAGGAACGCAGTGGGAAACCCACAGAATCCCTTGGGTCCTTCCTGTCCTCCCTCCTGTTTTTAGATAAGGAACCCAGAAATTAGAGGGTGGAGGGGATCAGCGCCAGTCAGTAGGTTTTTCTTTTGTTTTATAAAGAGCTTAACATATTTTTAAAAGGTAGATCTTTACAGCTTTTACCTTTCTCCAGACTACAAGTATAATACACGCTTATTGTAAAATGTCAAACATAGAAATAAGGCTTTCAGTAAGTAAAAGTTGCCCATGATTCTACTCTTAGAGATATATACCAAGTGATCTGTAATTTTTCTTTATATATGAACATATAGATGTGTATATTCAGATATAGATATAGAATTTATCCTGGCCTCCCAGATGGCACTAGTGGGAAAGAACCTGCCTGCCAATTCAGAAGACATAAGAGACCCGGGTTCGATCCCTGGGTCAGTAAGATCCCCTGAAGGAAGGCATGGCAACCCACTCCAGTGTTTTTGCCTGGAGGACTCCATGGACAGAGGGGTCGCACAGAGTCAGACACGACTGAGCGACTAAGCACAGCACGATACGTGATTATACAGGGCTCCCCGGTGGCTCGGTGGTGAAGAAACCACGTGCTGATGCAGGAAGCATGGGTTCCATCCCTGGGTCAGAAAGCTCTCCTGGAGAAGGAAGCGGCAGCCCACTCCAGTGTTCCTGCCGAGAAAATCCACGGACAGAGGAGCCTGGCGGGCTACAGCCCCTGGGGTCACAAGAGTCAGATACAAAATTAGCAACTAAAACAACAAAGATACATATGTGTGTGTGTGTGTGTGTGTGTGTGTATCTTCACTTTAATTTGGAAAATAGCTTTTTAAAAATTTTTCTATTAAATTTTGTTCAAATAATTTGATGCCAATTTCTGTCCACTAATGATTAGACCACAGAAAGCAGCAATCACTCTTAAATATTAAAGTAAAAATAATAAAAAAAGTAAAACTTTACAAAAAAAACCTTCCCCCTTATGCTTGGAGAGTCACTAATGTCTCCTGAGAGCTTGCTTTTGTTTTTGTATTAACTGATCTTTCCAAGTCTAAGTTCCTAGATCAGTAAGATTAGAGGAGTTAATTAATCAGGAAATGCCTGTCCACACTCATTAGAAATCTGTAGCTTTTCATTTATAAATTCATATACAGAGAATTTACTGGAGCTGAGATTTATGACATTGAACAACCCTTTTCCTTTCTTAAAAGAAAAGTTTCTATTTTTTTGACAAAAAATAGAAGGCACGCTTGAACAAGTGAAATATTTTGGAGACGTATTAGAAAATGTTAAGGGTCTTTCTCTTCCCTCATTTTCCCATTTCCTCTTCTCTAAGGAATCCATGGAAATGGTTGGTGTGTCCGTTCAGCGCCTTTTGGAAAGCGTTTCAGATCTGCTGTCTCTTTACCCTCACATGTGGGGTCCCAGGGTGATCACTGCCCATAGGCACTCAGGAGGTCCTGGGCTGGTGGACCTGGGCAAGGCTGGTCCCAGGAAGGGCAAACTTGGGGGTAAGACTTCCACCAATTAGCTCGGACCCTGGGCATGGGGCTGGACCTCTTTGCACCTCAGTTTTCTTGCCTGAAAAGTGGGGTGATGAGATTTGCGACCTCAGGAGTTTGTGGGGACCACATTGCATGTCCGTGACAGAGGAGCCTGGCATGGACTTGGTAAGAGGCAGCCTCCGCTTCCAGATGAGCATGGGGCACTGAGTCGTCTTCCCCAGCTGCCCTTCCTTACATGCTTCCCAGCTGGAAGGCCTCTGAAGCCAGAAGACCAAGGCGGTCCTGCTGAGCCCTACCAAGCGGGTGCTGTTGAAAGGCTTCCTGCTGGTACCAAGAATGGACACCAGAGGGCGCTCCCACTCACAACAGGGAAAACACGTTTCTACTCGATGACCCTGCTCAGAACAGTGGATTGTTCCTGCCTCCCGTCCTGGATGACCCGAGTGACCTGGGCTCTAAGAGAACCTGCCGTCGGGGGGAAATGGGGGCCCCGGGTTTGAAACCTAGCTCCGCCACTTACTAGCTTTGAGATCTCAGGCAAGTCTCGCTGCTTCCGGCACCCGTTCTCCGCGTCTGTATCTGATGGTGATCATGACGCCTCCCTCGCAGATGAGTCCTGCAGAATGCCCAGCACAAGGGCATTATCATGTCACAGCCACTTCTGTGTTGCTTGCTGTGTGTAGATGTAATAGGAACCCAGTCACGCTCCGTTTGTCCCTTCTCAGTGCAGCGAGTCAGACCTGGCTTGGCTCTGCAGGGTGAGGCGTCAGCAAGGGACCTGGTGGGGGGCAGGGGCCGGCCACAGTTCCGGCCTTAGTGGCCCGTGACGTGTGCGGCTTTGGAAACGGGAGACGGGGTTACACTCCGTAGCTCTGCCGCATGCTCACTGAGTGCCCTTGAGTAAGTCGCTTCCCTTCGCTGGTCTTCAGCATCTGTGCAGTTGAGTTCCGTCGCTCAGTCATGTCTGACTCTTTGCGACCCCTTCTTTGGTATACTCATGGGAAAGATGGGAAGCTTGTGAGCGCCTTCTCTTCTCTGACTTGACCTCCCTGGGGCTTGGGGCCTGTGAGCATCCAGGGCTGGGGACTGCTCCTAAGGACACCCAGCCCACTTGACTTTCTCCTGTCCCGAGGGTAGTTGTTTTTTTTTTGCCTTGCTGGGCGGGTTTGTCTCTAGTTGTGGTGTGTGGGCATCTCATTCCGGGAGCCTCTCCTGTTGCAGAGCACAGGCTGTATAGCACTGGGGCTTCGGTGTTGCCGTGTGTGGGTTCAGCAGCTATGGTTCCCGGGCTCCAGAGCACAGGCTCGATAGCTGTGGCCCACGGGCTTGGCTGCTCCGAGGCATGTGGGTTCTTCCCAGACCAGGAATCAAACCCAGGCCTCCTGCATTGGCGGGCGGATTCTCCACCCCTGAGCCACCAGGAAAGCCCCCACGGGCAGTTTTGACCGCTGCTGGGAAGCCCTCCTGAACTTCCCTGGGACTCGATGATGACTGCGGAGGGCGGCACAGCAGGGGCTTAGATTGCATTTGCAGAAGGAGGAGGCCTGAGGCTCAGAGAGGGCAAGAGACTTACCCAAGTCCGCCAGCACTCTAGTGGCAGGGCAGGAACTTGGGCCTGAGGTCAGTGCTCTGTCCGTTACCCATGGCTGCCTCTGAAGGCTCAGCTGTGGAACTTGCTGAAGCATCATGGGAGGGGGAGGGGGACAGTCTTGACTCTTCCTAGAGAGCCGTGAAGGATGGGAAGGATTTGAGTGAGCGCTTCTTAGAGCGGGTTTTGGAGAACACTTGAGCTGCAGGCAGGATGTGGAAGAGAAAAGCAGTATCTTGACTCAAGGCAGGGTAGTGCTCTCTAAAACCTGCCAAGCGAGTGTATTTACCATTGGACTTCCCAGTGCGTTTATGATGCGGATGTGCGCGTGTAGCAGTCAGGGGGCAAGTGAAGGGCATGGCTTGTACTTCCCTGATCATGGAATCCTTTCCTTGCAGAATATCCTGGGGGATTAGTGTTCCTTAGAACATTCCCTGGGGAATGCAGGTTTTGAGAAGGGAATGTTTATAGCATTTTGATCCAGGAAATGGGCCCTGGGGTCTTTGTTAGAGCACGAGATTCAAAAGGCTGGCAGCAAGGCGCAGAGGTGGGGTATCTGCTGGAAGTCCGCCGGTGCATGGGCCACGATGCCCTTCAGATCATTCCTGTCCATTCCCAGACCCTCCCCCCTGGACTAATGCTGTCTCCTTGACCCAACAGAAAGGAGGCGTGGCATCAGGATTCAAGCACGTGGTCCCCAACGAAGTGGTGGTGCAGAGACTCTTCCAGGTCAAAGGGCGGCGTGTGGTCCGTGCCACAGAGGTGCCTGTGTCCTGGGAGAGCTTCAACAATGGCGACTGCTTCATCCTGGACCTGGGCAACGTAAGTCCTGCCCTGCCCTTTCTCAGGGGCCACTGGAGTGCCCCAGGCTTGGCCTGGGGAGGTGGGCTCATCCACGTGAACAGTATGAAGACTCAGTGGGGCGGGTCGCAGGGGCAGCAGGCCCCGTGCTGTGTGTATGTCAGACGCACCCGCAGAGACTCAGGTGGAGATGCGCGTGGGGCGTAGACTCAGACTCGTGACCCACATGCACACAGGCCTGTGAACGGCTCAGTGGACGTACGGTCCCCCTGACATGTTGATGTTCACGCCTTGTGTATCTTTTCTTCATAGTCACTCGCTTGCAGGTATATGGTGGGCATGTTCAGAAACGATAGGCTCTTGAAATACAGCCAATATGTTATAATAACTGCAAATGGCATATAGTTTTTAAAAACTGTAAATCACTGTGTTGTACCCCCAAGGCTTATATAGTGTTGTAAGTCAACTGTACCTCAGTTAGAAGAAACTATAAGCTCCTGCCTAGCAGGTGTAGACGCGTCACCATGATGAATGTCTGTGCGTGGAGACTTGGGGGTGTTGTTCAAGGACCCACATGTGTGCGTGTTGTGTAGTTGCACATGTTCCCTTGTCTGTGGCTCGCTTGTGTGGGTAAGTGTGGGGGGCACTTACCGGGCCCACCTTGCAGACGTGTGACGCTTGGTACACATTCTTCCCAAGTCCACATACACGCATCCCTGCAGGAGGACGTGGCCAGACGTTCTGTCCCCAGCCTCATATATGCATGAGGTATAATGTCTGTTGGAGAGGGAAAAGGCAGCCCGCTGCAGTGTGCTTGCCTGGGAAATCCCATGGGCAGAGGAGCCTGGTGGGCTGCAGTGCACAGGGGTCGCAAAAGAGTTGGACACGACCTAGCAACTTGCCAGCAACCAGACACACACACTGAGTGTGAGCTTGTGATGGAAGTGTAACAGACACGGAGGAGCGCGTGAATTCTGCGGGTGCCGCTCGATGCGTCTGACGGAGCGGACGTGCCCATGTAGTTAACACCAGCTCGAGAAAGAACACCTCCAGCCCCGGGAGGCCCTGTGTGGCCTCCTCTAGTCCCTTCCTCCCCATGGGTAACTCTCACCCCAGAGTTCCTCCACCAACAGTTCCACCTGTTCCTGAACTTCATGTTCCTGGAACCTTTCCTGTTGACGTCTGACTTTTTTTGCCCATCATTCTCTTTCTAAGGGCCGTCCATATTGCTGCTGCCTTCAGCTGTAGCTTGTTCCTTCTTGTTTTATAAACTTTGCCAGTTTTTCTCTTCTACTGTTGACGGACACTTGGGAGAGTTTGGGGCTCTTCCAAGGGATGCAACTCTGAGCCTTCTTGCACAAGCCTGTTTTTAAAACAGTTAGGTACACAATTTTATAAATACTAATATTGATTCATGATTATTCTGCATGAATGAAGATCCATGGTAGAAAAAGAAAGGGAGATAACATCAGTTCAGTAATTCTCGGGGATGATGATGAGCTGTCTTTCGAGCAAGCTGTCTGAATCAGACACTGCGTTCTTGCACACGTCTTTTCGTGGACGTTGCATTACTGCTGGGTATGTTCCCAAGAGAGGGATGGTGGGTTGTAGGATATTTGTATATGGAGCTTTAAAAAGGCACAGTCAAATGGTTTTCCAATTTCACTCCCACCCTCAGGCAAACATTTTTATGCACATTCTTTAAGTAGACGTACCTATGAAAAATGCATATCCACAGCAGACCCTCACGTGCCCTGGTACGCACAAGTGACGCCTGTTGTGCTTGGACGGGGGTGTGTGTGCTCCCCCAGCCCTCATCTGGGCAAGCAGAGAACAGGTGAGCTTGTCATGTCGCTTGGCCGGGCGTCCGTGAAGGTGGGCGGGGGCACTGCCTCACGCGGGGGCTTTGTCTTACAGGACATTTACCAGTGGTGTGGCTCCAGCAGCAACCGCTTTGAGAGGCTGAAGGCCACACAGGTGTCCAAGGGCATCCGGGACAACGAGCGGAGTGGCCGGGCCCGCGTGCATGTTTCCGAGGAGGGCGCCGAGCCTGAGGCCATGCTCGAGGTACCTGCGGCCGCGTCCCGGGAGCACAGGGTGGGGCTGAGCAAGGGAACAGGGGGCTCATTCTTTCTCTCCATCCAGTAGGCAATTGTGGGGTGACTTTGTTTTTCTACCAAGCCGAGGAGTCTCCCCCTGACCTTCCCCAGACTCCCCTGAGAGGCAGGGCTGGCATCCCAGGATCCAGAGCCACACCCTTCTGCCAAGAGGGTCGGATCCTCTAAAGAAGCTGAGCAGGAGGGTCTTGGCGTCTTCTGCGGACAAGCCTGGTGCTAGAGCCAGGCCAGAAAGAGACAGTGGAGACCCGATCGCCTCTTTCCTCTTCTGAACATTCCAATTAGCTTATAACCTGTTTCGTCAATCGCATGATGGGCATTGCCAGCCAGTGTGCTTTGAGGACATATCAATAGAGGCAAAGGTCACTGGGAAAAGGAGGAGACCACAGGCCCTGCTTCGTGCCGCTTGTCTCTCCTGCTTGCCTGGGGACGTTGAGCGCTGGTTTTTAGGAAGAGCAGAAGGTGATTGTTATGGGGAAAGAGCCTGGACGCCAAGCATGGCTTGAGAGGGCAATAGCTGGGGCCACTGAGGCTGGAGATAGCGCAGAATGGAGGCGTGAAAACAGATTCTAATGTCGCAGGGATATGGGTTCAAATTTCTACTTAGCCACCTTTTAGTGATGTAGACTTTATTTTTCTGGGCTCCAAAATCACTGCAGATGGTGACTGCAGCCATGAAATTAAAAGATGCTTACTCCTTGGAAGGAAAGTTATGACCAACCTAGACAGCATATTAAAAAGCAGAGACATACTTTGCCAACAAAGGTCTGTCTAGTCAAGGCTATGGTTTTTCCTGTGGTCATGTATGGATGTGAGAGTTGGACTGTGAAGAAAGCTGAGCACCGAAGAATTGATGCTTTTGAACTGTGGTGTTGGAGAAGACTCTTGAGAGTCCCTTGGACTGCAAGGAGATCCAACCAGTCCATCCTAAAGGAGATCAGTCCTGGGTGTTCATTGGAAGGACTGATGCTGAAGCTGAAACTCCAGTACTTTGGCCACCTCATGTGAAGAGTTGACTCATTGGAAAAGACCCTGATGCTGGAAGGGATTGGGGGCAGGAGGAGAAGGATGAGATGGCTGGATGGCATGACCGACTTGATGGACATGGGTTTGGGTGGACTCCAGGAGTTGGTGATGGATAGGGAAGCCTGGCGTGCTGCGGTTCAGGGGGTCTCAGAGTCGGACACGCCTGAGCGCCTGAGCTGAGCTGAGTGCTGTAGACAAGGCTCTGCTTCTCTGTGGACTTGGCTTCCTCGCCTGTGAAATGAGAGGTAATCTGTGCCTCTTGAAAGTGAAAGCTGCTCAGTCGTGTCCGAGTCTTTGTGACCCCATGGACTTTACAGTCCACGGAATTCTCCAGGCCAGAATACTGGAGTAGGTAGCAGCCTTTCCCTTCTCCAGGGGATCTTCCCAGCCCAGGGATCAAACCCCGGTCCCCCGCGTTGCAGGATTCTTCACCAGCTGAGCCACCAGGGAGGCCCCTGTACCTCTCAGCATGGCAGCAAAGGTGAAATGAGGTCTGTTGAAGGCATGTGGTGGGAGGTGTTGGTAGCTGTACTTAACCTTCTCAGAAGGCTTGGTGGAAATGGTGACCATCTGAAGGACTGTCCTGGGGGCAGTGGAGCACGGGGTCCTCATGGAGCTCCTGGAGACAGGCGTCGGGGAGGGACAGACTCCACGGGCAGCCCTGGCTGGGCTCGGCACCCCGGAGGCACAGTCAGGGATCCAGGACATCTCCAGAGGGGGTCCTGCCCTAAGTGGAAGGTCACCGTGGATGGTGGAGGCCCAAATGCTCCCTGCCTGCCTGGGGAGAAAGCTCTCTCTGGAGCTCAGTCTCTTCCCTCGGCGGGCGGCAGGCTGCCCGGAGCTCACCGCCACGCTTTCTCCCATCTCTCCATCTCCGCAGGTGCTGGGCCCCAAGCCAGCTCTGCCCGCAGGGACCGAGGACACAGCCAAGGAGGACGCGGCCAACCGCAGGCTGGCCAAGCTGTACAAGGTGAGCCTGGGCTGAGGTCGCTGGGTCTTGGGCTCAGGATGGGGCTGCAGGAGACCTGGGCTTCTCCAGCTCTACTGGCTGGGGGCTTTGAGCCAAGCACGTGTGGGAGTGCCACGGGGGGACTCGGATTCTTACGGCTCCAGGGGACGCCCGTCTGCTGCCTCTGCTGCCCCAGGAACAAGCGTGTGGGTGACCGCAGACACATCGGTGTCACCGTCACCGACGGGGCCCATGAAGTAGGGAGGGCGGAGGGCCGCACAGTCAACGTTGCAGGATCTCTGGGGGGTCCAAGGAGAAAAGGGTTTCAGGGAAATCCAGGAAAGTACTACAGAAGTGTGTCTGTGTGTGTGTTATGGGTAGTGACTTTATTTATAATTTCTTCTCATGATTTTTAGAAACTGAATTAAGGCTCATCTTGAGCCAAGGATGTCTGGCCTCTGAGCCTGTGTTGCCCATGTTGTGCCCTAAGCTTATTTGTGGTAAAATAACAGCAGAACGAGGTGCAGATTTGTATCACCACCACAGGAAGACCACATCACTGATATTTATTCTGATACTGAAGTAGTAATACGTATTCGTTGTAAATATTAGGGTTGAGCAATACTCAAGAACATAAAAAAATAAAAGTCAGTCTAATTTTACTAGTTTAAGATAACCAGTACTATTTAAAAATTGGTTTTAATTACAAAAGTAACAATACTCAATTTAAGAAAGTCAGCCTCCTCTCCTCCCCGCTTCATGGGTTGCCCTGGTTACATGGTTACCTTTTTGATCAAGGAAACTCCAGATACAGCTTTCTGGGTCTCCTTAGGTGTTTTTCTGTCTCTATTTGATATTAACAGATGCAAGCTATTCATACTTTCCTGTGGCCTTCTTTTTTCCACCTGACCCTTGATAACGGCTGTTTAGTACTTTATTTTATGTGTGTGGAAATCTCTGCAGATCCCTCATTGATGGGCATGAGAATGTTCCCACCTTTTCTGATCGCCCGCAGTCTCTCTTTGTGCACGTGTGCCAAGTATGGCATTAGGGGAGGTTTCCAGATGTGGATCGTTTGGGTCACAGGCTGAATGATGAGTCAGTGATTGAAAATACTGGTTCTTGCACAGAGAACTATAGTCAATAATTGGTAGTAACCTATAGTGGAGAATAATCTCAAAAATTATATGTGTGTGTGTAGCTGAATCACCTTGTTGTGTATCTGAAACATTGTACGTTAACTAGTCAACTAAACTTCAGTAAAATATATATATATATTAAGAAAAAAAGAAACTGTTAACAAAATAGTTAAGTATATTTGACTTTTCAAGATGAAAAGTTTTTGGCATATACCAATTGCCACAGATAAAATAAATGGCAAATAAAAGAAGGCACTGCCCCTTGGGAGTTCCCTGGCTGCGCGTGGTTGGACTGTGGGCTTTCAGTGCTGGGGCCCTGGTTCAGTCCCGAGACGGGGAGCCGATGTCTGCATTCAGCTGCGTGGCAGGACCAGAAAAAAGCAGAAACACAGAAATACCAGTTCTGGAGTCAGACTGTCTGTACTACCCCAGGGAGGAAGGTTCTGCCATTAGAGGTAACTGACAGAAACACAGGTTCTGGACTTAGACTGTCTGGCTTCGAATCCCGGGTCTGGCGCTTTCTAGCTGTGCAGGTGACTTCACCTCCCTGTGCCTTGGTTTCCTTGCGAATGAAACAGGGATAGTAATAAGATTACCTATAGGGTTGCTGTAAGGATTAAAGGAGTTCTGTAACTATAGAAGTTACTAAGTTACATAAATTTTTTAGAACAGTGCCTGGCACAAAGTAAGTTTTCAATAAATGCAGAACACTTATTATTTAACTTCCTGGCACAGGCTACTAAACTGCATTCTGGAAGGCTCCTCGATCACCCTCACCTGTTTACCCAGAGCCTTGACAGCCCTGGGTACTGTCAAATCTTTTGAATTTGGACAAGCAGGATACCCTCAGAAAAGTTCAATGAACTTTTTATTTTAGAATAGTTTTTAGATTTACAGAAAAATTGCAAAGATTGTTCAGAAAGTTCCCATATACCCTTCAGCCAGCTTCCCCTGAACATCTTAACATAAGCAGGTACGTTTGTCAAAACGAAGAAACCTCGGTTCAATGCTGTTAAGTAACCTACAAACTTCATTCAGAGTTCCCCCGTTTTGCTTCCAGGTTCCAGCCCGGTACACCGCGCTGCACGTAGCCCGCGTTACTTCTGTGTACTCCCCTTTTTAAGCCCATGAGCTCGAGGGCCCTCTCGTCAGCTGGGCGGTGGTCTTCCTCTGCCAGCTGCATCCCCTCACTTGACTCCCCTTCCCTCTCTGCGTGCCATTTCCACGCCACACCTGCGTGTAGGTCGCAGATGTGGTCGTGAGAAGGTGGAAGAGGACAAAGAAATCCCGCGGGAGCCTCAGGGCTGTGTTTGTCCGTGGCGTCGTTTGAGGTGGCGGGGTTGCTGGCCTCCGCAAGTGCGGGCTTGGGGGTGCCTGTGGGCAGGACGAGGCGGGGAAGGTCGCTCACGGGCCCGGGGCCCTTCTCTCCCCACAGGTCTCCAATGGTGCAGGCACCATGTCGGTCTCCCTCGTGGCTGATGAGAACCCCTTCGCCCAGGGGGCCTTGAGGTCAGAGGACTGCTTCATCCTGGACCATGGCAAAGACGGGAAGATCTTTGTCTGGAAAGGTACTGGGGCGAAGGGAAGGGATCCAGCAGGGCCGTACAGGGCGCCCCTGCAGCCTTGCAGGGACTTGGCTCATGAGCCTGGGGGCCGACGAGGGAGGCCGGGGCTCTGAGTCGCAGCTCCCTACTGGCTGAGTGGCCTTGGCCAAGTCACTTAACGTCTCTAAGAGCCTGACTGCCTTCTATGCAAATGAGGACAAGAAAAGGATCTTCATCACAGAAGGTTGCTGTGTGGATTAAATGCAGCAAGTTGGGTGTAGTTCTGAGCTCAGTAAGTGGGTCGGTGTGCTCGCGGTCGTTAGCCAGGACCCCTCGCTGGACCCCCGGGAGCTCATGGCGTGGTCAGCTCTGGGGCCTCTGGCCTTGGCCGTCCACGGTCTAGGAACAAAAGGGAGGGAGGCTTGCCTTCTGCTTTCCCTGGGCCGCTGAGCGCTGGGCTGCGGCCCTGACCCCAGGCCCCTTGTTCGCCTTTGGCCGACAGGCAGGCAGGCCAACACTGAGGAGAGGAAGGCCGCCCTCAAAACAGCCTCCGACTTCATCTCCAAGATGGACTACCCCAGGCAGACCCAGGTGAACCAGGGAGCCAGCTGGGACAGAGAGTGGGCCCTGCCGGGTGGGGAAGGCTGGCTGGAGGCGGGGGTGTCCTGCGCTCAGCTTGGACGGGGTGTCTGAGGCTCCCTGGGGGACGCTGGCCCGGGGACTCCGGCCCCGCCACGACCTTCTCTTCCTCCATCCCTGCCAGGTCTCTGTCCTTCCCGAGGGTGGCGAGACCCCGCTGTTCAAACAGTTCTTCAAGAACTGGCGGGACCCAGACCAGACAGACGGCCTGGGCCTGAGCTATCTCTCCAGCCACATTGCCAACGTGGAGCGTGTGCCCTTCGACGCGGCCACCCTGCACACCTCCACTGCCATGGCGGCCCAGCATGGCATGGATGATGATGGCAGAGGGCAGAAGCAGGTACCTGGGGGGGGCTGGGGTGGGCGTGTCGAGGCGCCTTCCGGCTCCCGCCCTGGCACCTCTGGCCCACCTCTTCTTTGAGGATGTTTCTCTAAGAGGCTTTGACCCCAGTTTCGATGGGTGGGATTCTTTTGTCTTGCTTGAGTTTTACAACCAACGTGCCCTAAGCCCCTGCTGTCTTGCAGGCTCCCTGCCAAGAGTCTGAGACCCCGCCCTGCCCATGAAGAGTGTCTGGGAGGGGAGGTGGCCACAGCTGGTTGCTGAGGCCTTTGTGGTCAGTGGAAGACGGAGGGTGCACAGGGACTCTGGGAACGCAGGAAGGGCAGTGAAGGTGGGTGGTTGGGGCATCTCCATAGAGATGGGGCCCCTTGGGTGGGGCCTCAGAGTATGAGTAGGAGTTTGCTGCCAGAGTAAGAGTGGGTTTTCAGGCAGGGAACTGTCCTGGGAGCCTGGTGTTGATATTCTCAGGAAAGGGCCTTAAATTCCTTGTCCAAAGATGTGGCCTTGATTCCGTATCAACCATTAGGTGCTAGTGAGGGTTTGTTTTTTTTTATTATTATCATTTTCTTTTTTTAAAGGCAGGCTCAGTTCTGTGCTTCCAGAACTCGCTGTGAAAGTGAGTTAGAGATGGGAGAATGAGAGCAGAGGCCTCATGCGGAGGTCGTGCAGTAGTTTAGGAAGAGGAGATGGCCTTGAGCCCAGGGAGTTCGCGGTGAAGATGGACAGGTGGGGAGTAAGATTCAGAGATGTTTAGGAGGCAGAGTCAACTTCAGACATTGATTCCACCCTACATACTAGAGATGGCAAAGATGTTCATTTCTATTTGTTACTGGTTTTGTCGTTGGTTCATTAGTTCAGTGCCAGAGGAGCATGCAGTGAAATGATCCAGGATAGGGCAGTGTGGAAAGAGCCCTGGCAGCTCAGCGGTGTGGAATTGGGCAAGTTACTTAGCCTTTTTGAATCTCACTTTCCTCATCTGTGAAATGAAGCTTAAGTTAAGTGTTAGTCCCTGGACTGTAGCCCGCCTGGCTCCTCTGTCCATGGGCAAGAATACTGGAGTGGGTTGCCATTCCCTTCTCCAGGGGACCTTCCCGACCCAGAGGTCGAACGCAGGTCTCCTGCATCGCCGGGAGATGTGTTTACTGTCTGAGCCACCAGGGAGGCCCCTGGTAAAATGAAGCTTAGTCCCACTGCATCAGGGGCAAGAACTGTCAAGGGGCAAAGACTCTATTTGCCCCACCAGGTGGCGCTGCAGGGCTTCATGACCGCTTGGAAAAACCGTGTCATCCGAGCTCCGTAGAGATCTGCCAGCAGGAGTCATTCTGAGGTCACTCAGTGACGACCCTGCCTCTGCAGGTGATATCTAAAATCCAGACAGCTTGCTGGTACAGCTAATGGCAACATTAGTAATCATCATCAAATTTTTATTAAGAGTAGCCACCACCTGCAGGGCCATCATCCTGTGCCGAGCACTGCTCATGAATTAGCTCATTTGATCCTTACAATTCCCATTTTTCAGATCAGGAAACTGAGGCCCACAGACATTAAGCAAATTGTCCAAGGGTGCACAGTCTGCGAGGGGGTGGAGCCTGATTTGGCTCCAGGTCGTATATTGATTTGTACACCGAGCCTGTGTTGCACTGTGTAGCACGCACCAAAAGCATTTTCTAAACCCCACCATGTAGCTGCCAGTCCCTGGGCTGCTCTCGAGGAGGAGAAAGTACGGGGGAGCAGGGGTGCGCTGTCTGGATCTGGAACAGAAGACCTGGGTTTGAATCTTAGTGGCTCCGTGATTCCAGCAAGTTGTTTAACTTCAGGCTGAGTCCGAGGGCAGTCCTGTGATGTAACCGCTACCCAGCACCCTCTGGTTTTTCAGCTGGTCAGAGTTGGGGGCCGGGAATGCTGCCCAATGTCTGAGCCCAGCTTTGCTCTGGTAGATCTGGAGAATTGAAGGTTCCAACAAAGTGCCCGTGGACCCCGCCACGTACGGACAGTTCTATGGCGGTGACAGCTACATCATCCTGTACAACTACCGCCACGGTGGCCGCCAGGGACAGATCATCTACACCTGGTGAGGGTCTGGGGTCCTGTGCTTGGGGCGGAGCGGGGGCCCATGCCGGGAGCACGGCCACCACGGGGGCAGAAGGGGCGGAGCTGGGGCAGAAGGGGCGGAGCCGGGTCAGAGGGGGCGGAGCGGGGTCAGAGGGGGCGGAGTGGGGGCAGAGGGGGCGGAGCCGGGGCAGAGGGGGCGGAGCCAGGGCAGAGTGGGGCGGAGCCGGGGCAGAGGGGGCGGAGCGGGGGCCCACTCTGGGAGGACGGCCACCGCTGGGGGCAGAGGACGGGGCTGAGGAGAGCTTGCAGGTGTGTGAACCTGCACCAGCACAGCCATGCTCCACTGGGAAAGGCTTTTGTTTCCGGGGCAAGACCGCTGGTCTTACTTCTCAAAACAAATTGTAAAGTCATCTCATAAAAGCATCACACATCCATTGTAGGAGAGACGTGAGGACTAGGGAGAAACGAACAGAAAATCTCTCCCTCAATTCCACTCTAAGTTTTGTTTATCCTCTGATGTTTTCTAACTAAGAATTATTTTTAATTCTTTAAAGAGAGATGATATATTTACGACTTTTCCCACCTTGCTCTAAAACCCTCACTCCTCTGTGGGTGCCTGCCTTCATTGAAAGTGAAAGTGAAGTCGCTCAGTCGTGTCCGACTCTTTGCGACCCCATGGACTGTAGCCTATCAGGCTCCTATATCCATGGGATTTTCCAGGCAAGAGTGCTGGAGTGGATTGCCGTTTCCTTCTCCAGGGGATCTTCCCGACCCAGGAATCGAACCCGGGTCTCCCACACTGCAGGCAGACACTTGACCGTCTGAGCCCATTAGCCTCTCCTATATCCTTCCAGTCATTTCTAGGCAGATAAAAGCAAATCTGATCCTGTATTCCTAGTTCTCCTGCCTTCCTTATGCAGAAGGTGGCATCCTGGGTATATTGTCCTGCACTTTGCTTTTTCTTTCAGTTAATACTTCCTGGCACTCAGACTATGTCAGTCCGTAAAGAGCTCCCTTACCCTTTTTTTTTTTTCAGCCACATAATCTTCCCCTGTGTGGCTGTCCTGTAGTTTATTTAACAAATTCCCTGTGGATGCATATTTGCTTTGATCCCAGACTCCTACTATTACAAGCACTGCTATGATTAGTTGGCTTAAACAAACATCATTTTGGATGCGTAGAGAAATATCTTTAGAGTGAGTTCCCAGAAGTTGGATTGCTGGCCCTGACAGTGAATGCGCTCGTCCTTTTGACAGATAGCACCCAGTTTCTCTAGATGAACTTTGTGCCGTTTGCATTTTCACCAGTGACAGATGAGAGTATCTGTTTCCTCCTGGTCTCACTGGTGGACTGTGTTATCACACTTCCGCTGTTTGTCATCTTTAGAGTTGATAAAATGATATCTCAGTATAATATTTTTCAGTTCGTTTCTCTTACTGTGCAATCTCCAACTTTTTAAAGGTTGACTGATGAGTTTCTTCTTTTTTAAACTTTTCGTTTTGAAATGACTTGCTGAAAAGTTACAAAAACAGTGCAGACAGTTTCCATATACCTGTTACAGTTCCCTCTATGGTCACCTCTTACTTAACCATAGTTCAGTTTTCAAAACTGGGAAATTAACATTGTTGCAAGACCACGTACTCCTCGATAGACGCTTCTTGAATTTCACCAGTTCTCCCACTAATGTCCTTTTTCTGGCCTGGGATCTAACCCAGGGCCTCACATGATATCTAGTCATCGCATCTCCTCGTCATGTTCTCCGTCTTTTAATCTGTGACAGGTCCTCAGGCGTCACTCTTCTTTCCCAGTTCCGATGCTGTGGAAGAGCATTAGTCTTATTCTGTAGGTTGCCTCTCAATTTGACAACCTCAGACTTTTAAAAGCAGCTTGAAAGAAATGTTTCTGGACTAGATATTAATAATACACACATGGTACAAAATTCACGAGAAGGCTTTTAAAACATTTCCTTTGATCAGCACGTTGATCTGTTAGACTGCTTATGCAGATAACACAGGTTAGTCATGGGAAATTTAAGACGGCAGAGGAAGAGGTAAGGCAGAAAGCCCCCTGCCGTGCATCTCCCTGTGGGGCAGGTTTAGGACGAGGAAGTCCACTGGTTGTGGTCAGACCGCTGTAAGAAGACGAGATGCTGAGCTGGGGTGTGTGGTGTGTTCGTTTGGTTCCTGGCTCTGGTTCCTTTTCAGAGAAATCTCTTTTCCTCTCTATTTGTCAGTTTCATTACCTGTAATCTGGAGATCTGTGGGTTTCTCAAGCCCAGGTTGACAGAGGGGCCCTGGCCTCTGTGCAAACCGAGGTGCTGAGGTTCACTTCCCTTCCAGGCAGGGCGCCCAGTCCACCCAGGATGAGGTCGCCGCCTCGGCCATCCTGACTGCTCAGCTGGACGAGGAGCTGGGAGGGACTCCCGTGCAGGTGAGCCCAGCCCGCTGCTCACTCATCTGACCATCCCTCATCCTATGCGTCCATCCTTTTGACAGACATTTATGCAGGATGCAGACGCTGCGTCTGCAAACGCGAACACACAGATAGATCCTCCCCCCGGCTCCCAGCCCCGCCCTGCCCTGAACCGCTGTGATGTGGTTTATTACAGTCTAGTCGTGGGAGAAAGGGGTTCATCAGACATGCAGGCAGAGGATGTACAATCACACGTGGCCTGAATTCTCACCAGCAGGGTGGAGCTGGGGTCTAAGCTCTGACCCAGCAGTGGTGGCTCTTGCTAGGAAGGGACCAGGAACCACCATGTGCGGTGATCTGGATTTAGGCAGCACGGGCCACAGCTGGAATCATCCGAAGTGATGTGGGCACACAGGGCAGGAACAGATGGGAGGACAGAGGAGGTCTGTCCTCCTCTCAGACCTCCTTGTCCCCTCCTCCCACCGCCAAGCCCTTGACCACAGTCTGCACTGGCTCTGCAGGAGGGCTCTCTCCAGACCTGGAAGGCTCTTTTCTCACCACTCTGCCAGCTTTCTTGGCCGAGGCTGACGTCACAATCCGGGAAGAATGTCCGTGAACCATCCCTGGGCTTCCATTTAAGGGAATATTTGCAAACATGGGCTCTCTGGGTTCTTGGACTAGACCCAGCCTCAGCCAGGCCAGGCCTTGTGGGAGGGGAAACGCGAAAGCAGTGCCTGGGGGACCTCAGCCAGCAGGGTGCCTCCAGCCCTCCCGCCCCCACTGCTCCCCGGCCAGCCCCTGCGCGCTGTAGGGCCACGCCACGCTCCACACACAGACCCAAGCGTGACGGCTGGTTTGGGGGTGAGCCTGGGCCACGCCGGCTGCCCTGAGTTGAGCCCAGTGTGTGCGCACAGGACGATGCTCGCGCCCCCCCTTTCCTGACCTGCGCTCCCGTCTCCCTCTCAGAGCCGTGTGGTCCAAGGCAAGGAGCCCGCTCACCTCATGAGCCTGTTCGGCGGGAAACCCATGATCATCTACAGAGGTGGCACCTCCCGCGAGGGTGGGCAGACGGCCCCCGCCAGCACCCGCCTCTTCCAGGTCCGGGCCAGCAGTTCAGGAGCCACCCGGGCCGTGGAGGTAATGCCCTGGGCCCCGGACCCCCGGCAGGATTGGCCTCTCAGAAACTGAGGCCTCTCAGGCCTGATGGGCAGATCTCTGGGCACAGGATCTGGTGGGGGTGGCTGAGGGGCTAAGAAGCAGCTTTTTGTACCTCCCTGCCCTGGCAGCAGGATTGCATGTATTAGGTTTCCCCTTGTTTCCAGAATGCCCAGTGCCCCTCGCATACCTTCCATGAAGGGCAAGTCACTACCTAACAGATAGTCCATCCTTCACAATCTGGATGCTCTTCTTGATTCCATTCCGCTTGGCTGGGGTCCCTTTTATGGTGGAAGGTGCAGAAGCTGAGCAGAATCCTACTGAGCAGCCTAGAGGACAGTGGGATCATCCCCTCCTTTGTTCTAGGTGCTCGACTTCTATTAATGCATCCCGGGTTTCTAGCGTCTCCTCGGCTGAGCACAGTGCATGCGTGACTCACGGGGGTCAGCGAGGCCTCTCAGTGTCCCGAGTGCTTGTCCTCAGCTCATGGGGCACACACTCCCTCCTCCAAATCCACCGTTAAGAGCTGCTCTTGCTGCAGCGTCTCCTGGGCCGCGAGGAGGGGGCTAAAGCCTTCCTGCCTGTTTCCTGAACCCTCCCAGGTGATGCCCAAGGCTGGAGCACTGAATTCCAACGATGCCTTTGTCCTGAAAACCCCCTCGGCCGCCTACCTGTGGGTGGGTGCCGGAGCCAGCGAGGCAGAGAAGACCGGGGCCCTGGAGCTGCTCAGGGTGCTTCGGGCCCAACCCGTGCAGGTGGCAGAAGGCAGTGAGCCAGGTAGGAGTGAGGGGCGGGGGGGCTTGCTGCTCTCTGGGGACGCAGCTGCTGGGTTCCCGTCTCCTGTCTGCTTGGGGCCTTCGTTATCCTCCTCCTGCCTCAGCACTTGTCCCCTAACGTGTGTTCATTAAAGTGGGTGAGATGAAAAGGGGGCTTCCCTGGTGGCTCAGACAGTGAGGAATCCGCCTGCAATGCGGGAGACCTGGGGGTCGGGAAGCTCCCCTGGAGGAGAGCATGGCACCCCACTCCAGTGTTCTTGCCTGGAGAGTCCCACGGACAGAGGAGCCTGGCGGGCCACAGCCCATGGGGCTGCAAAGAGTCGGACACGACTAACACATACACACAAGATGAAAATGAGAATGTGGTCGGTGAGAGGGAGGCGTCTGGGAGTTAGAGAAAGGAGAGCTCAGTGTGGGCTGGGGCAGGCGGGGAAGGCAGCTGGAGGGGGGCTCACTTGCAGGAAAGCTGTGAAAGATTGTAGGTGGTGGCATCGGCCTAACCTTGAGAAGCTTCGTGGACAGAAACGCCACAGGCCTGCTTTATTTCCAGAGTGTGGGTCAGGAACACTTCCGTTATGCTAACCCTAGATCTTTCCCTCCTTACTTTTAAGCCCGCGCTCTCTTGCTTGACGCTAAGCAGAAATGGGGAAGAACAATTCGGTCTAGAGTCACATAATCCACTGAAAGCGTCTGAAAGAGTGGACATGTCCCGTATCTGCTAGGTCCCATTTGGTGGCCACGAGTCACATGCCTACGGGCTTCCCTGGTGGCCCAGTGGTAAAGAATCCCCCTGCCAACGCAGGAGACTCAGGTTCGATCCCTGGGTCGGGAAGATCCTCTGGAGAAGGCAATGGCAACCCACTCCAGTATTCTTGCCTGGAAAATCCTGTGGACAGAGGAGCCTGGTGGGGTATAGTCCATGGGGCTGGAAAAGAGTCAGACACGACTAAACCACCGCCAGTCACATGCTTCAGTTAACGTGTATTTAAATGTGACTGCTGGGAAAATGCACTTGAATATAAAAAGCACGCGTGGCTAGAGCGGGTATAGTGGGAAAATACAGAGAACAGGATCAGGATGAGGTGGCTTACTCCGCGCACGCTGTGTGGCGCTGGGCGAGTGGCTCAGCCTCTCTGAGCCTCAGCTGCCTCGTTTGTCGAGCCCCATCGCCAGTCTCAGACCAGGAACAGCCCCAGCCCTGTGTCTGCGGCCGAGTGGCCCCCCGGGCCTCTGCTTCATCACCCTCGAGTCCCGCAGGCCCTTTCCTTCTTTGTCATGCTGGGGTTTTAAGATGCCGGGTGGTGGTTGAGAGCACTTGGCTGTGTGAAGGCAGCGTTTGTCCCAGAGTCTACGAGGAAGTGCTGGAGGCGGGAGGTGGTGTCAGCTGGTAACTGGTGTGGCCTTCCCTCACAGACAGCTTCTGGGAGGCCCTGGGTGGGAAGGCTGCCTACCGCACGTCCCCACGGCTGAAGGACAAGAAGATGGATGCCCATCCTCCTCGCCTCTTTGCCTGCTCCAACAAGATTGGACGTTTCGTGGTGAGTCCCAGGGGAGGTCCGAGGTCACTGCCTCTGCTCGCCCCTTGGGAGGTGTTTTCCAGGGAGCAAGCTGAGGCATCCACAGCGGGGGCAGGGAGAGACTTTCGATGACCCAGTGCAGACCCCCACAGGCTGAAGCCAGCTCAGCAGCGCCCCATGGAGGGCAGAGAGAGCTGGGGGAAGGCGGCTTGCAGGTGGGCTCTCATTACCCTCTTCCATCCCTTCCTAGATCGAAGAGGTCCCTGGCGAGCTCATGCAGGAAGACTTGGCCACCGATGACGTCATGCTTCTGGACACCTGGGACCAGGTAATGGACGGTCCCACAAGTAACTTCCCTCTCTGAGCTCCATGTCCTCATCTGCAGCATAGGTGTGATGGTGCCTACCTTGCATGATCCCAGCAGATGAGAGGCACGTAGAATCCCCTTGCCAATAGAAAAGCACCTTCAGTTCAGTTCAGTCGCTCAGTCATGTCCAACTCTTTGTGACCCCATGAATCACAGCACGCGAGGCCTCCCTGTTCACCACCATCTCCCGGAGTTCACTCAGACTCACGTCCATCGACTCCATGATGCCATCCAGCCATCTCATCCTTGGTCGTCCCCTTCTCCTCCTGCCCCCAATCCCTCCCAGCATCAGAGTCTTTTCCAATGAGTCAACTCTTTGCATGAGGTGGCCAAAGTATTGGAGTTTCAGCTTTAGCATCATTCCTTCCAAAGAAATCCCAGGGTTGATCTCCTTCAGAGTGGACTGGTTGGATCTCCTTGCAGTCCAAGGGACTCTCAAGAGTCTTCTCCAACACCACAGTTCAAACACATCAATTCTTCAGTGCTCAGCCTTCTTCATAGTCCAACTCTCACATCTATACATGACCACTGGAAAAACCATAGCCTTGACTAGATGGACCTGTGTTGGCAAAGTAATGTCTCTGCTTTTGAATATACTATCTAGGTTGGTCATCACTTTTCTTCCAAGGAGTAAGCATCTTTTAATTTCATAGCTGCAATCACTATCCGCAGTGATTTTGGAGCCCAAAAAAATAAAGTCAGCCACTGTTTCCACTGTTTCCCCGTCTATTTCCCATGAAGTGATGGGACCGGATGCCATGATCTTCGTTTTCTGAATGTTGAGCTTTAAGCCAGCTTTTTCACTCTCCTCTTTCACTTCCATCAAGAGGCTTTTTAGCTCCTTTTCACTTTCTGCCATAAGGGTGGTGTCATCTGCATATCTGAGGTGATTGATATTTCTCCAGGCAATCTGGATTCCAGCTTGTGTTTCTTCCAGTCCAGTGTTTCTCATGATGTACTCTGCATAGAAGTTAAATAAGCAGGGTGACAATATACAGCCTTGACATACTCCTTTTCCTATTTGGAACCAGTCCGTTGTTCCATGTCCAGTTCTAACTGTTGCTTCCTGACCTGCATACAGATTTCTCATGAGGCAGGTCAGGTGGTCTGGTATTTCCATCTCTTTCAGAATTTTCCACAGTTTATTGTGATCCACACAGTCAAAGGCTTTGGCATAGTCAATAAAGCAGAAATAGATGTTTTTCTGGAACTCTCTTGCTTTTTCCATGATCCAGCGGATGTTGGCAATTTGATCTCTGGTTCCTCTGCCTTTTCTAAAACCAGCTTGAACATCAGGAAGTTCACGGTTCACGTATTGCTGAAGCCTGGCTTGGAAAATTTTGAGCATTACTTTACTAGCATGTGAGATGGGTGCAATTGTGCAGTAGTTTGAGCATTCTTTGGCATTGCCTTTCTTTGGGATTGGAATGAAAACTGACCTTTTCCAGTCCTGTGGCCACTGCTGAGTTTTCCAAATTTGCTGGCATATTGAGTGCAGCACTTTCACAGCATCATGTTTCAGGATTTGAAACAGCTCCACTGGAATTCCATCACCTCCACTAGCTTTGTTCATAGTGATGCTTTCCAAGGCGCACTTGACTTCACATTCCAAGATGTCTGGCTCTAGATGAGTGATCACACCATCATGATTATCTTGGTCGTGAAGATCTTTTTTGTACAGTTCTTCTGTGTATTCTTGCCACCTCTTCTTAATACCTTCTGCTTCTGTTAGGTCCCTACCATTTCTGTCCTTTATCGAGCCCATCTTTGCATGAAATATTCCCTTGGTTTCTCTAATTTTCTTAAAGAGATCTCTAGTCTTTCCCATTCTGTTGTTTTCCTCTATTTCTTTGCATTGATCATTGAAGAAGGCTTTCTTACCTCTTCTTTGGAACTCTGCATTCAGATGCTTATATCTTTCCTTTTCTCCTTTGCTTTTCGCTTCTCTTCTTTTCACAGCTATTTGTAAGGCCTCCCCAGACAGCACCTTAGAGAGGCAAATCAGATGACCGGCATTCTTCCCAGGCCTTAGGGGAACATGAACTCTTACTCTGAACCTGTTGGTAAAGAAAGTTGGACTTTGGTTCACATCTCATGCAGGCGTATAATCTCTCACCTAGAAGGAGACATACCCCTGTCCCCAAGGGCCTTGCGTCCTCGTGGGGGATGGCAGTCAATAGTCCTTCCTAGTAAGCTGTCTCCTCCCTGAGTTGTCAGGGTTGGACATAGCAGCCATGCAGGTGCAAGACTGCCCGCCATCTGCCCGGCTTCTTCTTGGGCTCCCCGGTTGGAAGATCGATACCAAAAGGCTTGCAGTTTAGCCATTCAGCTGCTGGCAGCTTTGCTCCATTGGCTCCTTAATCTGCTTGCTCATCTGGGTTTCATGCGCTCGGTCAACACGTGTGAAGCATCACTGTCTTCCAGACAGAATGCTAGGTTGCTGGGAGTCCTGTGAGGAACAGGATCAGCACCACGCAGAGCTGGTGTGGAGGTGCCCGTGCAGCAGGCACACAGCTGCACATAAGTAAGGGCGAGAGTGCCTGCATTGTGTCGTCTGATACCATCTTATGAATGGGCCCCCCTGGTGGCTCACATGGTAAAGAATCCCCCTGCAATGCAGGAGACTCGGGTTCAGTCGCTGGGTTGGGGAATCCCCTGGAAAAGGAAATGACTACCCACTCCAGTATTCTTGCCTGGAGAACCCCAGGGATAGAGGAGTTTGTCGGGCTACAGTCTGTAGGGTTTTGTAGAGACATGACCGAGTGCTGAACACTTTCACAGTTTATGAATGATGGGCATTCATTAAAATATTTTAGATACACATCAGAACAGATGACACATAAAAATCAGCTGAAATGATTTTTTGGTGTAATAAAGCTCGTCTTAAGAAGCTGAAGTTGAATGGTTCTATGAAGACCTACAAGGCCTCTTAGAACTAGCACCCAAAAAAGATGTCCTTTTCATCATAGGGGACTGGAATGCAAAAGTAGGAAGTCAAGAAACACCTGCGGTAACAGGCAAATTTGGCCTTGGAATACAGAAGGAAGCAGGGCAAAGGCTAATAGAGTTTTGCCAAGAGAACGCACTGGTCATAGCAAACACCCTCTTCCAACAACACAAGAGAAGACTCTACACATGGACATTACCAGATGGTCAACACCAGAATCACACTGATTATATTCTTTGCAGCCAAAGATGGAGAAGCTCTATACAGTCAGCAAAAACAAGACCGGGAGCTGACTGTGGCTCAGATCATGAACTCCTTATAGCCAAATTCAGACTTAAATTCAAGAAAGTAGGGAAAACCACTAGACCATTCAAGTATGACCTAAATCAAATCCCTTATGATTATACAGTGGAAGTGAGAAATAGATTTAAGGGCCTAGATCTGATAGATAGAGTGCCTGATGAACTATGGACTGAGGGTCGTGACATTGTACAGGAGACAGGGATCAAGACCATCCCCGTGGGAAAGAAATGCAAAAAAGCAAAATGGCTGTCTGGGGAGGCCTTACAAATAGCTGTGAAAAGAAGAGAAGCAAAAAGCAAAGGAGAAAAGGAAAGATATAAGCATCTGAATGCAGAGTTCCAAAGAATAGCAAGAAGAGATAAGAAAGTCTTCCTTAGTGATCAATGCAAAGAAATAGAGGAAAACAACAGAATGGGAAAGACTAGAGATCTCTTCAAGAAAATTAGAGAAACCAAGGGAACATTTCATGCAAAGATGGGCTTGATAAAGGACAGAAATGGTATGGACCTAACAGAAGCAGAAGGTATTAAGAAGAAGTGGCAAAAATACACGGAAGAACTGTACAAAAAAGATCTTCACGACCCAGATAATCATGATGATGTGATCACTAATCTAGAGCCAGACATCTTGGAAAGTGAAGTCAAGTGGGCCTTAGAAAGCATCACTATGAACAAAGCTAGTGGAGGTGATGGAACTCCAGTTGAGCTGTTTCAAATCCTGAAACATGATGTTGTGAAAGTGCTGCACTCAATATGCCAGCAAGTTTGGAAAACTCAGCAGTGGCCACAGGACTGGAAAAGGTCAGTTTTCATTCCAATCCCAAAGAAAGGCAATGCCAAAGAATGCTCAAACTACTGCACAATTGCACCCATCTCACATGCTAGTAAAGTCATGCTCAAAATTCTCCAAACCAGGCTTCAGCAATACATGAACCGTGAACTTCCTGATGTTCAAGCTGGTTTTAGAAAAGGCAGAGAAACCAGATATCAAATTGCCAACATCCACTGGCTCGCGGAGAAAGCAAGAGAGTTCCAGAAAAATATGTTTCTGCTCTACTGACTATGCCAAAGCCTTTGACTGTGTGGATCACAAGAAACTGTGGAAAATTCTGAAAGAGATGGAAATAACAGACCACCTGACCTGCCTCTTGAGAAACCTGTATGCAGGTCAGGAAGCAACAGTTAGAATTGGACATGGAACAACAGACTGGTTCCAAATAGGAAAAGGAGTACATCAAGGCTGTATATTGTCACCCTGTTTATTTAACTTCTATGCAGAGTACATCATGAGAAACGCTGGGCTGGAAGAAACACAAGCTGGAATCCAGATTGCCTGGAGAAATATCAATCACCTCAGATATGCAGATGACACCACCCTTATGGCAGAAAGTGAAGCCTCTTGATGGAAGTGAAAGAGGAGAGTGAAAAAGTTGGCTTAAAGCTCAACATTCAGAAAACGAAGATCATGGCATCTGGTCCCTTCACTTCATGGGAAATAGACGGGGAAACAGTGGAAACAGTGGCTGACTTTATTTTTCTGGGCTCCAAAATCACTGCAGATGGTGATTGTAGCCATGAAATTAAAAGATGCTTACTCCTTGGAAGGAAAGTTATGACCAACCTAGATAGCATATTCAAAAGCAGAGACATTACTTTGCTGACACAGGTCCGTCTAGTCAAGGCTATGGTTTTTCCATGTATGGATGTGAGAGTTGGACTGTGAAGAAAGCTGAGTGCCAAAGAATTGATGCTTTTGAACTGTGGTGTTGGAATACTCTTGAGAGTCCCTTGGACTGCAAGGAGATCCAATCAGTCCATTCTAAAGGAGATCAGTCCTGGGTGTTCTTTGGAAGGACTGATGCTAAAGGTGAAACTCCAGTACTTTGGCCACCTCATGCGCAGAGTTGAGTCATTGGAAAAGACTCTGATGCTGGGAGGGATTGGGGGCAGGAGGAGAAGGGGATGAAAGGGGATGAAAGGGGATGAAATGGTTAGATGGCATCACCAACTTGATGGACGTGTGTCTGAGTGAACTCCGGGAGTTGGTGATGGACAGGGAAGCCTGGTGTGCTGCGATTCATGGGGTTGCAAAGGGTCAGACACGACTGAGCGACTGGACTGAACTGAAGACTCAAGATGGTGGTAGTGGTGATGAGTTATTTCTCCTCCAAGGCTTAGACCCTTGTTGGCTCAGACACCCAGAGAGTGGCCCCAGCAGACCCTCAGTGCTCTCTGGGTGAGGGTGGTCCCCGCAGACCCTCAGTGCTCGCTGGGTGAGGGTGGCCCCAGCAGACCCTCAGTGCTCGCTGGGTGAGGGTGGCCCCAGCAGAC
>NW_024070185.1:108839536-108857220 GCF_014754425.2 Oryx dammah
GCTGGGTGAGGGTGGCCCCAGCAGACTCTCAGTGCTCGCTGGGTGAGGGTGGCCCCAGCAGACCCTCAGTGCTCGCTGGTTGGATGAATAGACCAGTGAGCACGTGAGTCTGCTCGTTGGTTGAATAAGTAGATGCCCTGAAAAGGATCGTTTGTGAGCTTCTAGAGAAGGAGCTCGTCTCATGGCTATCTTCGCTTGGTTGTCAGCGTTGGTGACTGAAGCAGGCTGGGGTGGAGGGCGCGAAGGTGCGGGGGAGTCTGAGGCCGGGTGGAACTTCCCATCACAGCAGCTACTGCTCAGCTTCATCCACCTGCGAGTGATGGTTGTTGCCAGATCCTCCCCGTTCTCGAGGGGAACTGCAGTCTGGATTGAATGTAATCAGCTAGTAACTCCACTTGTCTAAAGAGACGCGGTAGACCACCCCCCCAGGGGTGGGCGGGCCCACAAAGCGGGGTGTAGGTCAGCAGTACACCGCGTCTGGTCCCCAGTTCTCTAGTCACAGTCCATGGGCTTTGTGAATGGGGGGGTGTGTCCGGCCCACACCTGGAACCTCCTCCTCTTCCTCCAACAGCGAGCTGGGTCAGCGCCCCTCGTGCGGCTTCATCTCACACCTTCCCTTTCCCGCCTCTCCTCCAGGTCTTTGTCTGGGTTGGTAAGGATTCTCAAGAAGAGGAGAAGACAGAAGCCTTGACCTCTGGTGAGGACCCACATGTGCCTGCGAGTCTGTTTCGGGTGTTGGGGTGGGAGCAGCCTCCTGTGCGGGTTTGGGAGTTCACGACAGCGGGGTGGGGGATTCCTCTCCCACAGCAAGCCCCTGGTGAGCCCTCCCTGGGTGGTGAGAGAACAGCTCGGTTCCTGCAGAAGTCATAGGTCACACCAAGAGGAAGAGGCAGATAGAAGCTGCTTCAGGTTCCCAGGATGCCCAGGGACTAACCGCATCTGGATTTAGATGCAGGAAAGCAGATCTCTGGTAGCTGAGTAGAGTCTGATTTGGGAGCTGGAAATCCAAAAGCTGGTTTCTTTAACACCTTCCAGTAGGGGACGCTAGAGAAAAATGAGGCATGCTTTGTGAAGCTGGAGGTTAAACTGTGACCCCTGGCCTTTCCTGTGTTTCTGGGCGGGGCAGTGAAGGAGTCACGTGGTTGTCGTTGCCTTTAAGGAATGGTGGTGTCCAGGGGCGGGGTTGGGTGTTAGGGGCAGTGGGACCAAAACCACCTTGGGCATGGAGCCACCTCCTTGGTGCTGGAGACTGAGGATTCTCCTGCCCGTGTGTCTGCAGCTAAGCGCTACATCGAGACGGACCCAGCTAATCGCGACAGGCGGACCCCCATCACCGTGGTGAAGCAGGGCTTCGAGCCCCCCTCGTTCGTGGGCTGGTTCCTCGGCTGGGATGACAACTATTGGTCCGTGGATCCCTTGGACAGGGCCCTCGCTGAGCTGGCTGCCTGAGGAAGGCAGGTCCCACCCCGTTACCGGCCAGTGCCTTTCAGAACTGCCTGCCCTTTGAGGAGACCTTGCAGTGAGCAGGGTCAACCTGGTGTGTGCGCGCGCGTGGTTGTTCTTTTCTTTTTCCTTTTTTTTTTTTTTAACTGTAGCCAAAAACAGCTCTGCAAAAATTCAGGGTCCTTGCAGAATTGTCTCAAGTGTCTGTGCTTTTGGAAATTGAATTCAATAAAAAGCTTTTTGAAGTGTGTAACCAGCTGTGGCTCAGTTTGTCCTGGGAAGTGTCCTCACTGTTCTGGGAAGGGTCCATGGGGTGGGGGTTGGGGGTTGTGCCTGTGCCTGCGACCCAGTGAATGAGCTTCATTCAACCCGCATAAAAATCTGATCCTCCGAGAAGCAGATGCCAAGATGAGATGGAATGGGCAGAGACTGGACTAGGGGGAGAGTGCTTGTATGAAAGGAGATTGAGAGGCAGCCAGGGAAGGCTGGAGAGCCTTCAGACAGATGCCATCTGACCCCACGTGAAGCAGGGAGGAAGAGGGGTTGGGTGGATGCATCTTAGACCGCCGTGCAGTCCAGGAGGTTTTTGCATAGCTTTGGGGGAGTCCTGAGCCAAAGTAAAAAAAAAAAAAATTAATGGCATAGTCCCATTTTTGTTGTTAATTTATCATTTTAATCATTTGCAAATGTACAATTCAGCAGTGTTAAAGACACTGACCGTGTTGCGGAGCTGTCCCCGCCATCTCCACCCAAACCTTTTTCGTAATCCCCAACTTAGATTTATACCCTGTGCCCATGAAACAACTCCTTTCCCCTTCCTACTTCCCATCTGCCCCTGGGAACCTTTATGGCACTTTCTGTCTCCATGAATTTGCCTGTTCTAGGTACATCGTAGAAGTGGAATAATGCACTTGTCTTCTGTCTGGCTTATTTCACTTAGCTTGATGCTTTCAATATTCATACATTTTACAGCCCGTAAAGTAACAGCATTCCTTTTTGTGGCTGAATACTGTTCCATCGTGTGTGTATATACTGTTTCATTCATGCTTTCACCCATCGATGAACACTCAGGTCCTTTCCACCTTTTGGCTGCTGTGAATAACGCCTCTGGGGGTCTTTCCTGGTGGTCCAGTGGTTAAGAATCCGTCTTCAATGTGGGGCACACAGGTTCAGTCCCTGGTCGGGGATGCCCCAGGGCAACTAGATCCCATGTGCCGCAGCTGAGAGTTGATGCAGCCAAACAAATAGCTTTTCTTTCTTTTCTTTTTTTTTTTTTTAAAAACAGTGCTACTCTGAACGTTGGTGTACAAAATTTGTTTGATTCAGAATGTTCTGGAGCCCATCAGCCAACAAAGGCACTGGAGGTCTCCCAGGAGTGGATGAAGTGTGTCTAATCGCCCCACTTCGGTCAGTCGTTGGGAGGCACAGCCTTGGAGCCCTGGGGGCAAGGAGTTCAAGGCCAGTAGTGGGACCCTTGAGTCACTTACATTCCCGGGGGTTGCCCTACCCTGGAGCATCTGCCTGACTCTTGCTCATTTCCTCCGCTTGCCATGAGTGTTTCTGCTGACACAAGGTGCCCCTGGGATGCTCTCCCAGTTTGCAGCATGGGTGAGGGCCTTTGTGCCCCTTTTGGCCCCCCAGACCCTGACTCTTTGCTCAGGCTCACATTGCCACAAAGTCCTGGTAGGCAGTCAGAATAGGAAACAGGAGTCCAGAATGGGAGTGCCTAAAAGACAAGGAGGGGAAAAGCCCGCGAAAATAGGACAAAGGAGCATCAGAGGACCAGAGTGAGGACCTCAGATGGAACAACAGCACTCCCGCCTAGCCCAGTTTACACAGGGCAGGCCCGGGGGAGGAAAAACATGTAAAAACATCGAGATCCCAGCAGGACAGACAGCTGCTGCTGCTGCGCAAACTCCGACCAGAAAATGACTCTATTTACTCTATTTTAGCTTGTTTACCCTCTCCTTATGTTTTTCTTTTCACCAATGATTCCAGAAAACTTAATGTACAAATGGACCTAATGTAGTGACTTGTGAACAATGTATGCTTTCATCTTGCTTAACTCCTCAATATAATGTTTGTTCTTTTGTGGTATTGAAACGTCCACCCTATATTATGGTATGATAATTATGGTCTTGCTGTGTAACAACAATTATTACTGTGTTATTGTTTTTGTTACTGTGGCAGCAATATCATTGACTCAACAAGTGCATACTGCCCAATATGTTGATACTGTGCCCGGAAATGTTTCTTTGGTGTTGGCAACACAGGAGGTTGTAGAAGGGAAGCGAGAAGTGGGGGTGGATGCCCTAGAGGAGGCGATGAAGCGTGTTGGGACTGAATTGTAGGTTTCAAAAGTAGAGTTAACATTGTCTTGTAGATTTGTGTGACACCCCTGAGGGTAAATGAGATAGACTGTGGCTAGGAGGGAATTGGGAATCACGTTTCGAGGGCACAGAAAGGCTCCAACATTGGTTTGGATTTGGAAAAACTTCACGGTCAGATAGAGACCATGGAACACTTCTGATTAGATTTTACTGCCGCAGGAGCAGCCAATGACTCTTTTCCACACCTTCTCTAACTTCATTTCTAGAAAAACATTCTGTCTACTATTTTTAGCTATACTGCTGTGGCTACTGTAATTCTGCTTCTCATAATTATTAAAAAATAAAAAAGGGGTAGATGCCAGGAGCCAGTACAGGAGATCCCACCCATGACAAGGTCATGCGGAGAGGGCTGATGGGCAAGGTGAGTCAGGTCTTGAGGGGTCCTCTGTCTGAGCATCTACCCCAAAACCAAAATCTGTCTGTTTACTCTCTCTATACCATACTCTTCTGACATTACCACCTTTTCTCTGGAAAGAGTTAATTCAGAGCTCCAGTTAACAGTCTCCTGCATATAAAAAGAATGTCTCGGCTTAACCCCTTTGATGGCTTTCTAACTTATCTGCCCAGACTTTACAACTTGTGGATTGCTTACAGCCCCCAACCATGAGAAGCACGAAGCTTAAAACATCTTAAAGATATAGAGCCTTTTGGAGCTAAGAATTAGTTTGGTGAAGAGTTTGTTGAGTCAATGACTGCTGCCAGGCCTCCATATTCTTTATCTTTTAGGCACCTGAAGGATATTAATCAATGTAATTAGGATATAGAAATAGGAATATAGTAGTTTTGATGTTAGCAACACTAGACTTTTGAGTTAATTACTTTTCTTCATTATAAATCACTGTACTCCTTTTACTTGTTATAAATTGTTGTATCTTTGCTACATAAGATTGTAACTTTATTTAGTGCTTTCTGAGAGTGGCACCAGACTTTGGGAAGAACAACATAAATAAGTCTTCTGGTTGACAAACCCTTATCAGAAAAAAGGCTGTAAAATGCTAATTGGCTTTCTGGCCAGAAGATGATGTAAATCACCTAAGACTTGTGTATACAGCTAGGTGTGCAGAGAGAAAGCCTGGTCTCGATAAGAGTCAGGGCTGCTGATGCTGCATAACTTTATACTATCCATTGATCTCTATGTACAAAAAAAGGTATAAAAGGCCTTTCTGGACAATAGGGGATGGGCCAGTCGCTGGACTGGTTTCCCCCGTGTCTCCTCTTTACTCTATTTTCTGGCTGAATTCCCATCTAGGGCGTGGAGGCTTGCCATGTCTACTTACTTGCCCCAGCTTCTAAGATCCACACGAGAGGGAGCCCAAGGTGGGGCACCCCTCCCCCCAATTCAAGAGGATGCCGGCGGCCTAACGTAGATGGTGCAAGCTCCTTGTCTGGAACTTTATTGGCTTTCCACGTAAACCAAGTTATTCAGCCTCTTTTCTCCACTAAATTTTCCTACTACCCTATTTCTTCTTTATCTAATCTTATATTTCTAAATAAATAAGCTTTCCTCGCCTATGCTGTTCACGCTTCGAATTCCCTGGATCCACCGGGGCAGGACCCCGGCAGGCAGATTCTTTACTGTCTGAGGCAGGGTGTGCAGCAGCCCAGAGACGGAGCTGGAGGGAGGCTGCTGTGCTCAGGAACAAACAGCAGGAACTGCGGGGCAGGGGGCGGGGGTAAGGGGAGGCTAGGGCAGAAGACAGGGAAGCCAGGAATTCACAGAGGGCCTCAAAGTCCACAGTGAGGGGGTTGGACTTGATCTTGTAATGCCTGCCTTTATTCCAGAAGGCCAATTTCAGGGGCAAAGCTATCAACAAGACAAACGTGAAATCCTGGAACAAAGGGGCCTTGACCACCTGGAGCTTGTAGGGCTTTCTTAGAGGAGGCGAGGCCTGTCAAGACAGCTCCCAGTCCTGGCAACCTGTGGGAGGTCCCGCATAGGCGAACCTGCCCTGCAGTTTTCATTTCCTTTTACCGGCATTCAAGGAGGTTTACTGGCCAATTTCTGTTTATTGGTGTCTGTGGCTTGAGAGAGAGACCTGTGTGCTTTGAGAAAGGGAGTTGCCTGAGGCAACTGAATTGTTTCAGCTCTATATTTTTTCTCTCAAAGGCAAAATAATAAGTCAGGAACACTATCACTTCAACCACATATTTTTCTCTTCCTAATGGTTTTTGAGAGATGGTAGATTCCATCATGTACGATGGAGAAGTCATTGCGAAATGCCATGAAATGCCCAAGTGCCAATGGGGCGTCTCCTGGAAAGAGGTTGGCCTGGGCTTAGAACTTGCATCCTACCTTGGACAATTCAGTTGAATAGATAACATATTTATGCCAGGCAGTGTGCAAGGCACTAAGGATAGGACAGAAAATTTATGTGAGCTTCAGTTTCCCCCTCTGCAAAATGGTAATATTGTCTTTGTACAGTACCTAACCACAGTTGCTGTAATGTAGGGGTTGAAAGCTGGACTTTGAAGTCAGACCTGGGTTCAAGTCAAATTCACTGATTTTAAAACTGGGATCAATAGAATTCTATGAGGTGCTTCAGTAATTTCACAATTTGACTGAAATTTAGTTTTTAAAGTGGTAACAAATATCACAGACACTTGAAACAAAATGGAGAAATTGAAGGTTGAGCCTCATTTAAGGATGTAACTGCCTTTCATAACTCCAACTATTTTCAATGCAGCCTCAGTGATTGACATTATAAGTAAATGTTATAAATGTGAACTTGAGAATTTATTCCTTTGTTTACTTTGGAGTTTCCTTTGAAAAAAACAGGGGGAAAGGTTGCTGCTAAAAAGAAGTTTGGAAATGGGTGGTTCACTATTTCCTAGCAGAGTGACCTTGTGAAGAAGCCCAGTGTGAAGATCACAGATTTAAAAGGCCGTGTAACCTCAGAGATCTGTGGAACCTGGTTTCCTCCCATGCAGGTGAGTGTGTTGCAACATGTCCTGGCTACAAACACCCAATCTACTTCCTTCACTTGGACTGAACTGACAGCCCCAAACTAAAGTTTAAGGCCTGCTTGGCTATGAACGCACGATGTCACTAGTCAGGCTGGAGTCTCGACAGTGTTGAAAAGTTGCGGTCTGTGTATAAAGTGACTGTTGGTGGGGGTGTGCGCCGGGGAGTGGTGGAGGCAGGCGCTGTCACATGACGCAACGGCCCCTCAGGAGCCTCTGACAGCAGCTGGAGCCACGCTGGACTCTCAAGTCTGCCACTTGCTAACCACATGACGCTGGGTAAGCCACTCTGAACTCCAGGGTCCTCATCAGTAACATGGCGATAAAAATGCATCACAGCAAGCTGTTTCGAAGATAAATGTGTGCCCAAGTACTGGAGCACAGAGCTGGGCGCCTGTTGCGCCACAGGTGGTGGCCGGGGACCCAAGGCCCCTCTTCGTTTTCTCCGGGCTTCTCAGGGGCACCAGTGGTAAAGAACCTATCTGTGACACAGGAGACAGGTGGAATGCAGCTTCGATCCCTGGGCTGGGAGATCCCCGGTGACAGGAAATGGAAACCCACTCCAGTGTTCTTGCCTGGAAAAGTTCATGGACAGAAGAGCCCGGCAGGCCCCCATCCACGGGGTCACAGGGTCAGCCACGGCTGTGCACGCCTTTTGCTCATCTTGGTGGTGCTGGGCCTTCTCCGCAGCACATACGCCTTCTCCAGCTGTGGCTGGGGGTGGAGGTGCTGCCTTGTGGCACACGGGCTTAGTTGCTGTTCGGCATGTGGGATCTTGGCTCCCTGACTTGGGACTGAACTCTCGTCCCCTGCATTGGAAGGTGGATTCTGAACCACTGGACACCAGGGAAATCCCTCAGGACAATTCTTTAAAGGTTGAATGTTGCAGGTAACACCCATAGCTTTTTGGAGGGTGGGGGTTGTTTTTTCTCTTTATTTTAAAGCTTTCCAAATGGAAATATTCTATTTGCTTTTTCTGATAGATCTGTGATTATCGTAAAAAATTAAAATATAGAAAAGGTGAAAGCTTCTATGTGATGTCTTCCCAAAACATCCATTCCTAACTCTTGGTATAGGTTTTTACAATGCCCCCACTGGTTTTATATCACTTATTCCTCTTTATAAGTAGGGTTTATGCCAGTGGGTTAGCTGGGTGACAGGAAGAAGTGAGGCCCTGTCCTGTTTGGGAAATCAGATCAGCCAAGGATTCGTGAATCCCAAACTCCTCAGGGAAGCTGCATGGGCACCAGAGGGAGTAGGACACGACAGACGGTGGAAGGCCATGGGCTCCCCTCTTCCTCTGGCCCAGGAGAGCACACAGCAGCCAAAGCAGCCAGTCCAGGCCTGGAGAAACACATGTGCCACTTCTGAAAATGAAATCCACACATACCACATGCAGGCAGAAACAGATTCTCATCCCAGAAAATCAGTAATGAGCGCACGCTTTATTATGCACAGCATTGCAGAGGGGCCGCCTGGGAAAGCCCTCGCGCACTAACACTGCCCACTGTCGTCCTGCGGCTCCTTCTACACCTCCTCTCCCAGGCGATTTAACTTCAACCCACAACTCACGAGGCAGAAGAGCAAAGACTGGCTGGTGTCTGGAAACAGACTCAAGGAATAGAAAGCATTAAACCTTTAAGTCTGAGAAGAGACTTTTAGCCAGGATATGTGTTTGTCTCCTGGTCCTTAATAGTCAAGGGTGAGCCACCTCGCAAAAGAGAGAAAATCACTATTTTAAAATTGAAAATAGAAATGCAGCTTGACTTCCCAGTCAAAATGTTCCATATGCATCTAACAAACTCAGCCAGGACCCATATCCATGGCGGTTCAAGGCTTCATAAACTAAATCTGGAAATGGGCTGTTGGGGAGGGGACTCGTGAAGACGGACAAGGTGACCAGCTAAGGACAGATGTGAGGGTGGCTCTGGGTAAGGAAACTGCTATTCTTAGATTTTTAAGTGATCTCACAGCTTCCAAGAGGAAGTGGTACAAGTGTCACCAGCCGGCTTCCCAGAAACCAACAGGAAGAATACCAGGGTGCTTGGCTTCACAGGCATTTGTGAAATGGAAGATGCTTCCTAAAATTATAGCAGTTCAGAAGCACTGACCAGTTCCTCCTTCAGCATCAACATATATGACAGAAAAATGACCAGGCAAATAAAAAAGAGCCATATCTACACAGATATGCCAAGTTTGACAGTGTTTTTCCAAGCTCCTTGGATACTGTGTGCCTGACAGACTGTGAATTCCTTCTGTTACTTAATGAACGGTAACCAAGATAGCTCACAGCACCCAAGAGTTGATAACATGCAGACAGTAAAATAAAAGTTTCCTAAAGATATATTTTATCAAGTATTAGTCCTTAAGCTATTCAAATTGGTATATAAACAACTATTTATAGGACTTAGAGAAAATTTTATTTTAAAAATTCAAATATTTAGAATCTGATATGTGAGAATAGGCAAAAGTGAGAAAAAAAGCACTTCTGTGATTAAGTATTTAGCTGGTTTGAAAGACAGAGGAATCATTTACTCATAAAGGGGCTCAGTGAAGTAAAAAAGAAAACAACCCCCACTGTTCTAAAAGGACCTCTAAAGCAGTGGGCTTAAGGCCCTCAAGAACCAGGGTGATCATGTCGCTTGACCTTGACCTCCAGTGCTGACAGGCGCTGGCAAGAACACGTCTCCTCTCAAGTAAGGAATAGTTTGCAACCTGCTCTGAGTTTAGAAAGTAGACGGATGTTAGGAAAATTTCCTTAATTAAGATTCCCCGGAAGTAAGGCACACGTGGCCCAGAGAAGCTGGTTGTAGCCCAAGGTGACTATTATCTGCAAAACATTTGTCTAGCCAGGCTGTCAGGTGGGGAAGATACTCTATCTTCTTGCTTCCGGCCTGGAGGCTGATAGAGGGTGCAGAATGACTCAGTGAAATTAGAAAGAAGACGAACTTCACCTATCATGGAGGAATCTAAACATATGAACTTTTAAATATTTTAGAGTAAGGTTATCTTACATTCATCACCACTCTCTTTCTCTCATGTCGTATTTACAAGCTAACAACCTTCATCTGTTGCTAGGATCACTACTCGTTGTAAGAATATCACACTCAACCTATGGAAAAGGGGAGGGAGGGAGAAAAGTCAAGGTTCCCACCCTACTACCTCCTTCTGGGCGAGAGGCTGGTTTGGTCCCCATCTCAGCTCTGGTCAGCCCCCCGTGGCTCACTGTCTTTTCTCCATGATAGCCTGCAACATATCTATGGGCAGAGGGAAGATGATGGTGGAGTTTTTCTCAGCAGCGATGGTGGTCAGCGTCTGCAGGTACCGCAGCTGGAGGGCGGCAGGAGACTCGGTGATGACCATGGAGGCTTCCTTCAGAGCCCTGGATGCATTCATCTCTCCCTCTGCCGCAATGACCTATGGGGCAGTGGCAAGGAGAGATTAGCCCAGAGGAAACGCTGGTTGGCGAGCTGCAGCCTTCAACCTAGGGCACATCTGGCTCCAGCAACACACGGAGTTTCCCAGGGAGTCGGCCAGAATAGTTCTAAGGAAAACAGTTTCCAGATCCTCAGTTTCTGTGTGATCTTCTCCCTGTAACTGATTTGCTTGAGTGTGTGCCGGAGGTCAAGACATCCCCTGTAGAGGAGGGGGGATGGACTGGGGACTGCGGACTGATCTATATACAATGCTATGGATATAATGGATAGCTAATGGGGACTGACTACAGCACAGGGGACTCTACTCCAGGCTCTGGTGACCTACATGGGAAGAAAATCCAAGAAAACAGAGGGGATATATGTATACATATCACCGATTCACTTTGCGGTACAGCAGAAACTAACATCATGAAGCAACTACACTCCAATAAGAATTTTAAAAAAAGACATCCTCTTTTACTATTTATTGTCTTTCTCCCATTTCCAGGGCATCAAACAAAGGGAAAATTCAGAATACTGTGTAGGAGTTGAGAAAGTGAATGACCCCAGTGACTGGATACAAAGCCTTTTGCAAGTCAGATAGATTTCCAATTCTTTGATTTCAAAGAAAGGGAAGAGGACCTTATTGTACTGCAAGCTGATAGATAATTAAAATGTTTTCCATGAAACATCAAAAAAGTCATCGGATTTTTCAGCACATAAATTCAGAGGGAGCACTAAGTATTGTATAAAAGTACTTAAAAAAAAAAACCCTTCCATTTCTATCTACTTATTTATATAAATAAGGTTTCTTATTCCTCATACCTGTAAAAATGAAAAGTAAGAGAATTGATGCTGAATCTTGCCTTATTCTAGCAATAAGTAACAGCCATCGACAAGACATGAATTCATTCTTCATTCACCTCATTGGGACCCTTGGTTGCAGTCAGAGAAAACTGAGAAGTATCCTAACTTATATACTAGAGGTGCTTCAGAAGGTGATAAATAATCCATAACAAAAGTGTTAGGGAAAGACTCTGGAGGGGATGTGAGATGAAAGTATAAATTCAAGGAGAAAAGGGAAAATGAAAATTCCTATTAAAAGAGCTTATTTTCTCATCATTCTATAAAATAGAGAGTGGAATCATTATGTTACCTAAATTTCAAAGAAAGCATTTAAAATGAATGATGTTAACAGTTTTACCTTAAAATGTCAATATTTAAAACATGCCAGGACTTATATGTTTGGCAGATACCACATTCAAAATGAAAAAATGTACATGTCTATTTAAAGTGGGACACACAGATTTTCTGAATTCTTTGGGGTTATGTGAGCAAAGCTTGAAGGCTTTTGGAGAGGTGGGGAGGGCAGGGGTTTTAGAATTTAGGTGGCTGCTGCTGCTGCTGCTAAGTCGCCTCAGTTGTGTCCGACTCTGTGCAACCCCATAGACAGCAGCCCACCAGGCTCCCCCGTCCCTGGGATTCTCCAGGCAAGAACACTGGAGTGGGTTGCCATTTCCTTCTCCAATGCATGAAATTGAAAAGTGAAAGTGAAATTGAAGTCGCTCTTAGCAACCGACTCTTAGCGACCCCATGGACTGCGGCCTACCAGGCTCCTCCGCCCATGGGATTTTCCAGGCAAGAGTACTGGAGTGGGTTTAAAATTGCAAATCTAATCCTTCCTAGCTGAAATTCCTCAGAAAGGTTATTTAACATTCTGAGCCTCAGTTTCTTATTCTTAAGATGGGATGGCCCCGACCTCATGGGACCATTGTAAGGAAGACAGAGGTCTATTATGTGTTGAAGTGTATAAACAGATGCTAATTATATAGCAAGGGCAAGTGACAAGACATAATTTTTGGATCCACCTATGCCCTAATTCTTAAAAGATTCAGAAGCCAAATGAAGGCAGCTATTCCTAAGTTCTAATCCTAGGAGGAGAGGTGTAAAGATACCATAACCCTCTTAAAAGTGTAGTTAGGTTGTTCTCACAGGAATCTCAAAATATTAATGGTTCTTTTTTTTCTTTTCATGCTAAATTTTTATTTCAATGTTATGTAACTGCATAAGCATGAATATTTATTCAGCAGATAACAATTATGACATCCACAGGGGATTTCCTAGGGAAAATGAGACGGCAAACACTATTGCACAGATCCTAACTATTGGGCTGGTAAATCTACAGCTGGGAGTACTATGGAGGTTTTTAGTCCTTCTGTGAATATGAGAGTTGAAAGCAATGGTCTTATGACCAGTGCAATTTCATTCAGTTACACAGTAAACTTTGGGGGGCTTCCGGGTGTCAAGACCTATAAAGGGGCTAGGGAGAGAGGAGGGACTCCTCCACGCCCTTCAGCTCCTGGCCAAGCAAGGGAGATGGACTTGGAAACAGATCATTTCATTCCAGTGTGACAAATGCTGACTGAGGCAGGAACAAGGCCCAGAGCTGGCAGGAAGAGGAAAGCAGGTTTTGCCAAAGGTGAAGTGGTGGGGTTATGCCCTCAATGAAGCAGAACAATAGAGGATGGAGGCCTTGCTGTTTGGACTAAGGTGAGAAAGAATATTTCAGGCAGAACACATGAAAAGGTACTGCAGTATAAAAAACCCTAGTGTCCCAGGAACCTGTAAGCAGGTGAGCACTGTGAGGAAGAGGGGAAGATGGGGGCGAACAGGGCAGAGAGGGAAGTGAAGTGTGATTGGGGGAGGGGGTGGAGGGGGGAGGGGGGAGGGGATGAACAGGAGGCGGGAGGGGAGTGAAGAGGGGAGGGCAGTAAGGGCAGCAGGGACCCAGGTGTTTGGTCTTTATCCCGAAGGTGATGGGAAGCCTCAGAGTTAGTTTGAGAAAACACTCCAACAGATGTTAGAGCATCCGTATGAGAAGAGACGGAGGATAGCCTTCGGAGTGATCTGGTGCCAGTCACCAGTGGTGTGAGTGGAGGAGGAAATGGGCTGTTGAGAGAGACTCAACAGTGTGCAGTGGACTGGGCGGGATTCGAGGGGGACAGGCTGTGTCTGGGTTCTGTGCTGTGCATTAGGTGAGACAGAGGAGGCTTACTGCAAGAAGGGACCAGATTAGAGGATAAAAACCTGAATTTATCAGGCAAAGCATTATGTCCCCCTAGGTGTGTGGGAAGGGACCAGTGCCAGCCACACTGAGAGGGGCTCTGGGAACTGTCTCCCAGGCGAGGCCTGGACAGAACTCACAAGCTGACCCTGCCATGGGCACAGCAGGCTCTGATTTTTCCCCTGTCAGCTCAGATGTCCAATAAGGTGCTTTTTTTTTTTCCCTGTCTGGACAACTGCAAAGACAGCTCAGCTCTCACTACCAATCAACACACCATCTCTTGGCTGGGAAGCCAGACCCACTCGGCTGGGCACACATTTAGTTACTAGCAAAGCTGCTCTGAGTGAGCTGCCAAACATGTGAACACAATACCCTCGCTGTGTCTAATACAAGCCAAGAGGGCGCTGTGGGCAGGGTCTTAGCAGCACAAGCTACCCGCAGGCACGTGCCATTTCTGCCAGAAGCGCCGGAGCTCCCGTCAATCGACACTTCCTATTTACAGAGCACTGTGTCAAAAGCTGGCGTGTTCAGGCCTGTGGAAGGGCCCTGCTGTTTCCTCCTGCGGCCCAGGGGGCCGCTCTGAGGGAAGGGCTGGAAAGGTGACCTGTGTCCTGTACTCCACCCGCTCAGTTATCACACAACTAGGCCCAGAGACACGAGCCCAAAGCCTGCGCCAGGCACTTTTCTGAGAATCGTGACAAAGGAAAAAAAGGAGAATCTGCAAAAGCACAAAAGATACTACATTTCTAGGCATTGTCTGAAACCCTTAGAAAGAGGTCCTGCCTACATAACATGTTCAGGAGAATCTGTCCTCGTTTTTAACTTTTCTCTCAGATGACGCTCGCGAGCCCTTAAGGTGCTCATCCTCTTTGCAGAGTAGGACGCCTTCATCTCAGCCGACCGTCACCCATCCAGCTGGCAGCGGTGTTTGGATGACCTCCAGTCAGGGGTGCCTACAAAGTGCTGCTGTGAACGCTGCAGCGTGCGTCGTCTGGGAAACCAGCATGCGTTCTGCTCAGATCCATGCGGCCAGACACTCCAGAGCTGTTGCACCACCGTGTGTTCTCACCGCCGAGACCTCCCGCCACCGACACCTGGATCGCTTTCTCTTGTGTTTAAAGCCGTTACAGTGAACGTTTAGTGTGGCAGCTGCTTGTGACAAGAGTTTGCATTTCCGGCTAATTAACTTGAGGAATTTTTCTCTGAAGTCTCTTAGTCTATAGGCTCTTACAACCTTTTCCTTTGCAACTTCTTTAAGAAACAGTGACCCCTAGTTCCCTGAGAACTTGAATACTGGGCCTTGTGGTTGTTGCAGGGTAGCTGGACTCTATGGAAGAATTAAGACTCCTTGAGATTCTGTGTGTTAACCCCACCCTTAAAGACAGCCAGATCCCTTGAGAGCCCAGTAATTCAGAATCCTAATTGACTTTATTTTTTCTTGTAAAGGGAAGTCAGGAGCTCTCTTTCCTAACTGGTCAGAGTGTTTGCAGAGGAGGCTCAGTCCTTCCTGGAAAGAAGGCAGTGAGGAAGGAGCACAAGAAATCCTAATTTCCACAGTCACTAATCAACTGTGTGATTTTGAGATCACATCACTTATTTGGGGTTTGATACTTTCGTCTAAATAGTGGGAATGTCAAATAAGTTTCATTTTTAGGGCCAATTTCCAGCAGCTACAGGTTGTTACCCAGGGTGCATCAGGCTCCCCAGGTGGCGCTGGTGGTAAAGACCCGCCCGCCAGTGCAGGAGACGTGAGACGTGGGCTTGATCCCTGGGTCGGGAAGATGCTCTGCAGGGGAAGTAGCAGCCCGCTCCGCGTTCTTGCCGGAAAAACCCCATGGATAGAGGAGTACGACAGGCTACAGCCCATAGGGTGGCAAAGGGTCAGACATCACTGAATGGACTTGGCATGCCCGCACGCACACCTGGAGTGCCTCAGCAGCATTCTGAAGTCGAGTCAAAGCTCAGTGGAAAGCAGCACTGTGGTCAATGACGGGCATGGGAGCTGGCGGGGGGGCAGGCAGCACCTGTCGCTTTCAGAAGATAATCTCTAAGGACCCTTAGGGCGCCAATGTTCTATGTCACCTGTGCATGATAAATTCTATTATTCAACGTGGTTTGGAAATGGGACTTTTGGTTAATGACAGATTCTAGGTAAAAGGGATCCCTAATTTTCAAAATAACTAGATTATAGTGAGGCATAGTTAATATCATTCTCATAAATACAATTTAATCTTCTAAATAAAATACCATGGTTTGGAGAGAAAATACATGAGGGCTCTGTAGGGGTCTGGAGGGCTCTGTAGTGCTCTGGAGGAGTCTGGAGGGCTCTGTAGGGCACTATAGGGTTCTGTAGGGGTCTGGAGGGCTCTGGAGGGCTCTGTGGGGGGCTCTGGCACCAGAAGCACCAGTTAACACACTTTTGTTGTTGTTGTTTTTGTTGTTTAGTCGCTCAGTCACATCCGACTCTGTGACCCCACGGACGGCAGCCCACCAGGCTCCTCTGTCCACAGGCTTTTCCAGGCAAGAACACTGTAGTGGGTCGCCATTTCCTTCTCTAGAAGATCTTCCCAACTCAGGGATCAAACATGAGTCTCCTGCTTGGCAGGTGGATTCTTTACTACTGAGTCACCTGAGAAGCCCAATTAACACATTAGGAAAATCTAAAAGTTCTGGTTAGTAAAACATTCTGGATGCAGTGTGTCAAATGAATCTATCTGGTGCTGGCTAAAAAATTAGAACGACCCATCTCTGGCTTCAGAGAAGGTGATGGCAACTCACTCCAGCACTCTTGCCTGGAAAATCCCATGGACGGAGGAGCCTGGTGGGCTGCAGTCCACGGGGTTGCCAAGAGTCAGACACAACTGAGCGACTTCACTTTCACTTTTCACTTTCATGCACTGGAGAAAGAAATGGCCACCCACTCCAGTGTTCTTGCCTGGAGAATTCCCAGGGATGGGGGAGCCTGGTAGGCTGCCATCTATGGGGTCGCACAGAGTCAGACATGACTGAAGCGACTTAGCAGCAGCAGCAGCAGCAGCAATATCTGTGGGTTACAGGGCATCCTAACAGAAGGGCAGGGTTCTGTGGTTAGCCAATTATCACCAGCTGCTACTCGTTTCTAACAGCAACAAATTGGTTCGCTGCTGGTATCTTGGGAGATCTGTCACGCCCACGGCAACTGCTCCTATGAACACTATCCTCTTGCTCCATCCATTCACAGGTGAGAGGTGGTGGGACCTTTTTAGGATTTTTGATTGAAGCTGGATCAGAGAGAATCACTCTAGGGTGAATTTGGAATGGGGACTGGTCTGTTTCCCACAGCATTCAGCTGGGAGACACACGCACTTGAGAATCAGGCCTTCTCCCCTCCAGCTGTCTGCAGTGAGGCGAGGCCCGGGATGTGGAATGCCTGCCTCCCCTGAGGCTGCCTCCTGGTCTCTGGCTTTCATTCTGGTGAGGCTTGACTCTACTTCCTACCCTTGGGTTTGGTAAAACATCCCTATGAACTCATTTGAACATATCTTCTTTTCCAGATTCACAAATATTCCCTCAGCACCTCCCACGGATGTCACACACCCATGCAGGGTTAAGACACAGTCAGGGATGATGATTTTAAAAAAAGAAAAAAAGGAGAAAAAAAGCAGACATCAAGGGAAAAGAAGTGGAGAAAAAAAAAAGAGCAGAGAAAGAAAGACGGAAACTGTAAGGAGGAGGAACAACTTGGGAAAAGGAAGAAAGAGACAAAAATAAGGGGGGAAGAGTGCGTACAAACTCATGGGACAGCCCGTCCACTCTGGAGTCAGACTGTCAGTGCGTCCTCAGCAGAGGACTGGGAGAATGCCGCAGGGGAGGCGCAGTCCTAACGGAACGACGCAGCTGTCTATGTACTGGGATTCCCAGGAGACGTGGTTTGTAAAAAAGCAAGGTGAAGAACAGTATGTATTGTACCCCTACTTCTGTAAAATAAACAGGCCAGTAGACTAACAGCCTAGTCAAATAAACCCCAAATGCAAATCTGGGGGCATTAACATGTACACTAAGCTGTTAAGAGTGGTGGCCTCTGGTGGCAGAGGGATCTGATTTAAAGTGATGAGGAGAGCTTTCAGCTTTACTACTTTGGGACTATTTCGATTTTTTACCACCAGCATGTTTTACATTGCATATTCAAAAAAGAAGCCTCAACAGGGAAAACAAACCACACAGAAAACAAAGTCACCTTGGCTCGGGCCTCCCGGGCCGCCTCCGCCTCTGCGGCCATGGCTCTCTGCAGCTGCACCGGCAGCTTCACGTCCTTAATCTCCACACGCTCCACCTTTATTCCCCAGTCATCAGTGGCATCATCCAGGGTGCACTGTCAGGGAGAGAGAAGGCAGGCTGAGAACGCTCAGCCCTCGCACAGGCGCCTAAGGC